>NW_024061868.1:0-76107 GCF_006381635.1 Hibiscus syriacus
ATCATAACAGGTACATTCTATCTTTTTGATGAGTCTGTTTTTGTTCTAGTTGACTCTAGTTCTATGCACTCTTATATTAGTACAAAGTTAGTTAGAACTAGAGGAATTCCTTTAGAACCAATTTTTAATGAAATGATAGCGGTAAACCCTAGGGTTGTAGTGCAAGAGTAGCTCGGGTGTGTAGAAAATATCCAATTAGTATTCAAGGGTCGTGTTCTCGGAAAACTTGATGGAGTTTCCCTTTGATGAGTTTGAAATCATTTTGGGCATGGATTGGTTGTATCCACACATGGATGGGTATATTGTCACTAGAAGCGATTATTCTTAAAGGATGCGGAAGGCTCTGAAAATTGCAGTGATAGGTGAGAAAGCGAAATCACCACCCAATGTGATATCGGTCATAACAGCAAAGAAAATGATGTCAAAAGGATGCGTAGCTTTTCTAGCTAATGTGATAGACGCTCGAGTGTCAGAAGTGAGATTAAAGATATTCCAACAATTAAGGAGTTTCTAGATGTTTTTTTGAAATAATTATCGGGTTAACCTCCAGATTGTGAAGTAAAATTTAGGATTGAGGTTTACCCAGGTACCGAACTTGTTTTTATGGCTCCGTATCAAATGGCTGTAACGAGTTAAGGGAATTAAAAGCATAGTTGCAAGAGCTACTTGATAAAGGATTTATCAGACCCAGTGTTTCTCTTTGGGGAGCACATGTGCTGTTTGTGAAAAAGAATGACGGGTCTATATGGTTATGTATTGACTATCGTTAGTTAAATAAAGTAATAATAAAGAACAAGTGTCCTCTTCTGAGGATTGGTGACATGTTTGATCAATTGAAAGGCACAATAGTGTTGTCTAAGATAGACCTGAGGTCAGAGTACCATCAGTTAAAGATTGAGAAGGATGATATTTTGAAGACAACTTTTTGGACTCGGTACGAACACTATGAATTCGTAGTAATTCCATTTGGATTGACTAATGCTCTGACATCATTTATAGAGTTAATGAACATAGTATTCTAACCTTACTTGGATCAATTCATTTTGGTATTTATAGAGGATGTGTTAGTGTACTCCAAGTCAAGAGAGGAACATGATGCTCATCTTCGAGTGGTTCTTCAGATACTTTGTGAAAATAAGTTGTATGTGAAACTGTCCAAATGCAAATTTTGGTTAGCTGAGATTGATTTCATTGGTCATATAGTCTTTGTAGAAGGCATAAGAGTAGATCCTAAAAAGATCCAAGCCATAGTGGATTGGCAACCCCAAAGAATTTTATAGAAGTTTAGAGTTTCTTGGGGCTTACTGGTATTATAGGTGGTTCGAGAAGAACTTCTCAATGTTAGCTATGCCACTAACTAAGTTGTTACGAAAGAATGTGCCTTTTATTTGGGTAGAAATATGCCAAGAAAGTTTTAAAGTGCTAAAGAGAATAGTAACGGAGGCTCCAGTGCTTGTACAACCTGAGTCATGTAAAGATTATGTCGTTTTCAGTGATGCTTTTGGATTGGGTAAAAGAACTGCAAGGTCGAGATGAGAAATGCTTGGAGAGAATGACACAAGTCGAAAAAAAGAGGCCAAAGATTTCGAAATGACGGATAATGTATGTTTATATTACCGTGGAAGACTTTTCATTCCCGATAATGATGAATTGAAGAAATATATTCTTTACGAGGCACATTATAGCCCTTTGACGATGCATCCAGGAGGGAATAAGATGTATCAGGACTTGAAGAGTAAATATCGGTGGCCTGGTATGAAAAGAGTTGTATCGAAGTTTGATACAAAATGTTTTACATGTCAGCAAGTGAAAGCCAAACATTAAGTGCCTTTCGAATTACTACAACCAATATCCATCCCTGAGTGGAAGTGGGAGCGAGTTACAATGGATTTTTTTTCGGGGCTATCTTTGACACCAGGTAAAAAGGACTCGATATGGGTAATTGTGTGGACAGATTGACAAAGACGACTCATTTTATTCCAGTTCGAGTAGAATACTCGATGGATAAGTATGTAGAGTTATATATAAAAGAGATAGTTAGACTGCATGGAGTGTATATATCAATAGTATCTGATCGAGACCCAAGGTTTACTTTAAGATTCTATAAGTCTTTACATGAGGTATTGGGTACTCGATTGAACTTCAGTCCAACTTTTCATCCACAGATAGATGGGCAGTCAAAACAAGCTATTTATATATTAGAAAATATGCTAAGGGCATGTGTGATTGAATTTAAAGGATCATGGGAAATGTATTTGCCTTTAGCGGAATTTGCGTATAACAATAGTTATCAATCCAATATTAAGATGTCCCCGTATGAAGCTTTCTATGGGAGGAAGTGCAGAACACCATTAAATTAGTTTGAAATAAAAGATCGAGACCTAGTTGGCCCAAATTTGATGAAAGAAATGGAGGAAAATGATGTAAGGTACTCCTACCTTTTGATTGATTGTGGATCTAGGAAGGAAGCAAAACAACCTGCATAAGTGAATGGCTCAAAGAGATTGTTTGGTAGTTGATGTAAAGTTGTAATGGTAGGCTATTTATGTTATGAGAATTGGTGGCGGAAGTATGTTGTTATGGCTATGGTATGGGAGATGAAACAATGGAAAGTTGTGAGGATAGTATTTTAGAAATGGCCAAGGAAGAACCAGTGCAATATAGAGCAAAGGCCCAGCCTTACAAATCATTTCTAAGGGGTGGTAACAAGGACTTGGACCCACTATCTATATAGAGATAGGAACCACAAGTATCAAGGGAAGAAGGGGTTGATGCCACAAGTAAATAAATTACTTGATAAGTCGATAAAAGCCATAAGGACTTATGAAAAGAGAATAATCTCACTTTAATTGATAAGAAATGTTTGTGTACAAATGAAATAAAACTAACCTATTTATAGTTTTTGAAGGTACTTGGATGAATGGGTATATGGTGGTTCGGCCCACCCTTATATATCTCTATAATGACATAATTAATTAATAAATAACATGAAAAAATAGATGCTGGTTCACTTGGAATGTAGGGGCATGTCTCATGGCCGAATAGCACTTGAAGCCCTTCAAGTTGGCGCCAAATTAGAGGAGGAATGATGCTTGGTCGAATGGTTATGTGGCCATTCATCTTAGCGCCTAAATGGAGTCATATGTATAGCATATGGCCTGGCTGGTCACAAGGCATGCACATGGCTCTCTAGGATGTTTGTGGTGCAACCTTATGCATAGGATGAAGACTAAGCATGGGCAACAACCTTGGGCGTGAGTTGAGCTACCTACATAACAAAAGGATTTCGTTAGTTAAAGTGCTCTGGCATAATCATAAGGTAGATGAAGCTACTTGGGAAAGGGAGGAAGAAATGAAGAAGCAGTTTCTACACCTCTTCGTTTCAGTACTTCTTTAAATTTGAGGGCAAATTTTCTTAAGGGGGAATTGTAATGCCCCAAATATCGAATCAGGGACTTTATTGAAAAGATTTTAAAATTAAAAGTGGTGTGATTCTTAGATATAAATGTTCTTGGGAGATTTTAAATGTTTTAAGAAGCTAAATAAATGAAAGTTAGTAGGGATAAGTAAAGAAGAGTTTAAGAGTATTATTGGGTATAAACATAAGGAAATTTGACCAAATTTAGGTAAGAATTGGGTTGAAAAATGGGAAATCTGGGTAAGGGTATCGGTACTGATAGAACAGTGTCGATACTATAGGCTTAAAATTTGAATAAATCAGCTGAACAATATCGATAATGATGCAATTAGTATCGATAGTAAGAGGGGGTATCGATACTATGAGGAAGGTAACGATACCATTGATCACATAATGCATAAATGGTATCGATACCATAATAGAGTGTTGGTACCATAGTATAGAAGTATCGATACCATGGTAGCGATATCGATACTATTGAGCTAGAAATTTTAAGATAGGCTGAGATTGTTATAGAAAATTTAATAATAGTACTTTTGAGTATTGTTTAAGTATAAATGTTAGGGAATATACTAACAATTGATATTGTACGTGTCTTTAATAGATGCTTGAGTAGATCAAAATCAATCTCCCAAGTTAAGCAAAACGAAAGACAAAGGCAAAGTAGCTGAGTAATCAGATTTTCATTTTGGATATAATAGCGAGGCAAGCCAGGTGAGTGCATTTATTATGTACTTATATGTTATAATAGTCATCGATGCATGTTGCTTAATATATGTATGGTGATAACAAATGACACTATGTTTGCAAAATTAAGAATTCATAATAAGTTTATGAATTTTCGTATGGGCATTTTGTGTGCAAAACTAAGAAATTCAAAATAAGTTTATGAATTTTCGTATGGGCACTTTATGTGCAAAACTAAGAAATTCATAATAAGCTTTTGAATTTCCGTTTGGGCACTTTGTGTTCAAAACTAATAAATTCATAATAAGTTTATGAATTTTCGTATGGGCACTGTGTGTGAAAAACTAAGAAATTCATAATAAGTTTATGAATTTTCGTATAGGCACTGTGTGTACAAAACAAATAAATTCATAATAAGTTTATGAATTTTCGTATGGGCACTGTATGTGCAATAGTAAGAAATTAATAATAAGTATATGAATTTTTGTATTGGTCGTCGGTGTGCAACCCACGTAAATTATAGTAATGTTTGAGAAATGACTTTTTTTGGCACTACATGTGTAAATTATAGAGTGTTTAATGAATTAAAAGAATTAATGGACATTAGTCATAGTATACTTGTGTTTAGAATTTTTCTTATGATTAGTTATGCCTCACTAAGAAATTTCTTAGCGTGTGTTAATTTCATACGTAGGTTTTAATACAAGCGGAGTAAGGAGATCGTCGGACATCAAAGCAAGTGTCGCCTCATCAGTAATAGTACAAAATCCATGTCTACTTTTTATGTATTTAGTTGGCATATAATAGATTTAGTAAAATGCTCTGGAAAATATTTGATTTACCATTATATAAAATGATGAAATGTTTGAACATTACTTTTTGTTTATCTACGAAAGTTTAATGCATGTTTTATTATTATTAAATTAAAATGTTTTATAAAAATAAACAAAATTTTATAGGTTTTCAAATGAGGAACTGCTTTAAAAGTGATGTGACATCTTTATATCGTGTACAAAAAGGTATACGGGAGATGGGTTTTACACATGCCCTTAGCATATCCTCTAATATTTGAATAGTTCATTCTGACTGCCCATCTGTCTGCGGATGAAAAGTTGTGCTGAAATTCAATCGAGTACCCAATGCCTCGTGTAAGGAATTCCAGAATCTTGAAGTAAACCTTGGGTCTCGATCGAACACTATCGATATTGGTACTCCATAGAGCCAGACTATTTCCTTTACATATAATTCCACGTATTTATCCATCGAGTAATCTACCTGAACTGGAATAAAGTGAGCTGTCTTGGTCAATCTATCTACGATTACCCATATAGAGTCCTTTTTACCTGGAAACAAAGGTAGCCCCGAAACAAAATCCATTGTAACTCTTTCCCATTTCCACTCAGGAATGATATCGGTCGTAGTAGTCCATATTGCACTTGGGGTTCAGCTTTCATTTGCTGATATGTCAAGCATTTTGCAACGAACTCTGATACAACCCTTTTTATACCAAACCACCAATAACGACTCTTTAAATTATAATATATTTTATTCTTGCCTATATGCATCGTCAATGAAGAGTAGTGTGCTTCGGAAAGAATATATTTCTTCAGTTCATCATTATCGAGAATGTAAAGTATTCCATGATAACATAAACATCCATCAGCCCTCTTTTGAAGTCTTTGACCTCTCCTTTTTCGACTTGCGTCCTTCTCACCAAGCATTTCTCATCTTGACCTTGCAACTCTTTCACTCGATCTAAAAGGATCGGCTTCAACTTAAGTTCAATAATCAAAACACCATCTTCATTTAAATAAATATCCACATCCAAAGCCCGTAGAGTAGCAAAAGCGTTTTGGGTAAGTACATATGCTACCACATTAGCCTTTTCGGGATGATAATCGATGATTAAATAATAATCTTTTAAAAGCACGATCCATCTTCTCTATCTCAAATTCAGTTCTTTTTGAGTCAGCAGGTACTTTAAACTTTTGTGATCCATATAAATATGACACTGCTCACCGTACAGATAATGACACTAAATTTTCAAAGCAAACACAACCGCTGCCAATTCAAAGTCATGTGTCGAGTAATTTCTCTCATGAGTTTTCAACTGTCTTGAGGCATAAGCCACGCCTTTTCCATCTTGCATGAGAACACATCCTAATCCATTATGAATGCATCACTAAAGACTTCATAGTCTTTACTCGACTCAGGTTATACAAGCACTGGCTTCTATTACAATTCTTTTTAGCCTTTCAAAACTTTCCTGACATTTTCAGACCTAACAAAAGGCACATCCTTCCATAACAACTTAGTTATCTATAAAGTTAACATTGAGAATATTTTCACAAACCGTCTATAATAACCAGCAAGCCCTAAGAAACTTCGTGGTTCAGAAACATTCCTTGGGGGTTGCCAATCTACCATAGCTTGAATCTTTTTAGGATCCACTCTTATGCCTTCTACGGAGACTATATGACCAAGGAAAGCAATAATAATGTAACAAAAATTCACACTTTGACAATTTGGCATATAACTTCTTTTCTCGAAGTGTTGAAGAACCACTCAAAAATGGGCATCATGTTCTTCTCTTATCTTGGAATAAACCAAAATATCATCTATAAATACCACCACGAATTGATCCAAGTAAGGTTGGAATACTCGGTTCATCAAGTCCATAAATGTTGTAAGAGCATTAGTCATACCGAGTCCGAAAAGCTATTTTGGAAATATCATCCTCTTTGATCTTTAATTGGTGGTACCCGACCTCATGTCTATCTTAGAAAAAAATATTGTACCTTTCAATTGATCGAATAAATCATCAATCCTCGGAATAAGATACTTAATCTTTATCGTTACTTTGTTTAAGTGATGGTATTCAATGCATAATTGCATAGACTTGTTCTTCTTTTTCACAAACAGTACAGGTTCTCCCCAAGGAGAAACACTAGGTCTCACAAATCCCTAATCGAGTAGCTCTTGCAATTGGGCTTTTAACTCTCTTAACTCCTTTGGAGCCATTCGATATGGAGCCATAGACACAGGTTCGGTACCTGGGTAAATCTTAATCTTGAATTCTACTTCACGGTCTGGAGGTAAACACGGTAATTCTTCCAGAAAAACCTCTGGAAGCTCCTTAACCGTTGGGATATCATTTAATTTTGATTCCAGTAATCGAGTATTTATCACATTAGCTAGGAAAACTATACACCCCTTTGACATCATTTTCCTTGTAGTCATGGTTGATATTACATTGGATGATGATTACGCTTTTTCGTCAATCACTACGATTTTTGAACTTTCCACATCTTTCAGAAATAATCGATTCTGACGAAAATCGACCCATCTATGATGTGGATACAACCAATCAATGCCCAAAATGATTTCAAAATGATTTTCTACATACCCGCGATACCCTCGTACTGTGACCCATAGGATTCACCGCTATCATTTCACTAAAGATTGGTTCTAAATAAATTCCTCTAGTTCTAACCAACTAAAACAAATACATGCTCATCAAAAAGATAGAACGTACCTGTTATGATCTCCGAGTTATCCC
The DNA here is from genome assembly GCF_006381635.1 of Hibiscus syriacus. Lineage (NCBI taxonomy): Eukaryota > Viridiplantae > Streptophyta > Magnoliopsida > Malvales > Malvaceae > Hibiscus > Hibiscus syriacus. Next base: position 7,665 of record NW_024061868.1, read on the forward strand.
GATCCTCATTGGTCTTAATGTTGTAAATTCTAGCGACTCCTCGAGTTTCTTGTCACTGCATTGATTCAGATTATCCCCTAGATCTACCCCTTCCTCTGCTTCTATTATATGCTACCACAGATCTTTCAGATTGCACCGAATTGTCCCCATATTGCTTAGGACAGTTTTGGGCAAAATGACCAGTCTCTCCACATTGGAAACAAGCTCCACTGAGAAGTCTACATACTACCCAGTGCACTCTGTCATATGTCTAACATAAAACGCTTTCTCTAAATGTTCTACCCGAGCTAGCAATAAAAGACTGGGACTGTTTAGTTTTCTATGAAACTGCAGCAGAACCATCTCTGTCAGTATAGCGGGAACTCGAGCCCTTGTCTCTCTTAACATGATGGGGAGTTGAAGGCGTTCCAACCCTTTTCCCCAACTACAAACTCTGCACCGTGGCTAATGTCTCCTCTTGAGCTCTTTCAATAGCCTTGGCTCGGTTTATAACTTCTTACAAGCTATGCAAACTGAAAGCCTACATTATCTCTTTTACTTTGGCCTCAATCCGTCAATGAACCAATCACGTTGAGCCTTGTCATTGGGAACTACCTTAGTAGCAAAACGGCTCAAGTTATTATACTCAACCTCGTACTCATGTAGTGCTCGGTTGCCTTGTTTTAAATTAAGGAACTTTATCAACATCACTCGTCTGAACTACTCACCAATATAATTATTGTTAAATTCTTTCTGGAAGAACTGATAGGTTAATTGTTTCGGTGGTACATACATTATAGTATTTGACCACCATACTTGAGCTTATCCCCTTAGCAACGTTACAACTCCAACCAGCTTCTCTGAATATGAGTAGTGATGACTTTCAAGCATTATCATTACATCATTTAGCCATAAGTCAGCCTCCGTATGACCTTCATCATCTTCTCCACAAAATTCAGGAGCTCCTAAAATCTTTAGCTCCTTTGAGATTAACATCCTCGGTACTGGAGGAGAAGGGGGAGGTGGAGGAGGTTGAAATTGCATCAAAATGTCGTCGTGAGCTTGCATAAAAGCTCCAAATTCAAGCATCAGCATCCCCTGATGTGCAGGAGCACTAGTGTTTTTTAATGGAATCAGTTGTTCATTATTAGCCTCATAGCTCTTGCTACCAGTTCCTTCTCTAATTTATTGTTACCCCGCTCTTAATGAGTTCGAGGGTTCTGACATCTATTAGGACATAAGTAATAATAACAATAAAGTTAGTAAGGAGAGTCACCAATCATACTCTAATGACACCATATCAATAACCTTGACAATCTTAATGGCAAGTAGTCCCTTTTCTTATTTCAAATGAACTCGGTTTCGACCAAGAATAGATTAAACATGTAGCTCTGATACCAATAAATATAACACTCATTTCTTGTATATGTTTCGTATACAAGTCATATGTGTCACATGACTTATAAAAACATTCACCCCTTTGTAAAACCCATAAAATTTTGTTTGAAAACTTAAAGCAAACATTTAAATACATTAATAAAACATTCATTTAAGTATATTAATAAAAATTATTACTTTAAATTCATAACAAGTATTTTTCTTAAATTCGATTACATGTCAGCTAAGTTTCAAAATAAACATGATTGTCCTACTATTACTGACAAGCCAACCTTAAAGTGATGATAGTTGTTGCTGCTGCACCCCTTACTTGGCAAATCTTTGATTTTTACCAAAGCATAAAATCAACACACGTTAAATATTTACTTAGTGATGCATAATATTGTAAATGAACTACAATTTATTCATAAGCATATCATGACTATCAAAACCGTGATGATTTGTCTACTTTGTGAGAATCCTTTACAATCTTTTTAGTTAAACTAATAAATGGCCCTGTTTATGCCGAAATGCATTATTTTTCATCTAACTGCATTAGTGGCACCTTTTTGCCAAAATGCACAATTAGGCCTTTAACCTTTCCTCTAAAAGCATTTAACCTTTCATCTAACTTGCATTATGGAAACCTTTCTGCCAAATGCACAATTAGGCATTTAGTCTTTCATCTTAAGGCATTTAACCTTTCATATAACTTGCCTTATATGCACCTTTCTACCAAATGTACAGTTAGGCATTTAGTCTTTCATCTAAAGGCATTTAACCTTTCATCTAACTTGCATTATTGGCACATTTATGCCAAATACGCAGTTAGACATTTAGTCTTTCGTCTAAAGGCATTTAACCTTTCATCCAACTTGCATTATTGGCACATTTTTTCCAAATGAACAGTTAGGCATTTATTCTTTCATCTAAAGGCATTTAACCTTTCATCTAACTTGCATTATTGACACCTTTCTTCCAAATGCACAGTTAGGCATTTAATCTTTCATCTAAAGGCATTTAACATTTCATTTTAGAGCAGTTCCTACTCTAAAAATTATTTATAATATCAATTTCATACACATTATAAACATATATTATATATAGTAAAACATACATTAATTTAAACATTTGAGGTTCACTTATTGTGAGTCTCCCTCATCCCATATAATTACAATATATGCGCTCACCTGATATGCCTCCCTAATATTCTACAGTGATGTCCAACTACTCAACAACTTTTTCCTTGCCTTTTTTCTTGCTTGACTCGGGAGCTTGGTTATGATCTACACAAACATCCATTTAGTACACATACCATACAAATTTTAGTATACTCTCTAACATTTATACTTTAATAATACTCAAAAGTACTATTATTTTCAATTTCTATTACAATTTCAGCATATCTTAAAATTTCAGGCTCAATAGTATCGGTACCACTACCATGGTATCATTACTTCTATACTATGGTATCGATATTCCCTTTCAGTATCGATACCATTTTGGAATCCATGGTATCAATACCTTTCTTTTAGTATCGATACCCTCATCAGTATCAATACTCATTGCATCAGTACCGATACTGTTCATCGCATTTCTACAAATTTAAACCTATAGTATCGATATTGTTCTATCAATATCGATACCTTACCCAAATTTTCCATTTTTCAAATCGGTTTTTGCCCATATTTGGTCAAATTCCCTTTCTTTTACCTCCAACAATACTATTAAACTATTCTTTACTTATCTCCACTAACTTTCCTTCATTTTGCTTCTTATAACATCTAAAATCTTCAAAGAACATCTCCAACCAAGAATCATACCACTTTTTCTAACATGTTTTTAATCACATCCAATGCTTATAATCTCTTATTTACTTCTTTAACAAGTCAAGTATACTAATAAACCTCAATAAAAACTCATATTCCAACATATCATTCAAAAAACCCATTTTCTTCAATCTCAAATAAAACATATATCTCTTAGTTTTAATCCTCTTTAACTCTTCCTTAAGCCTCTATAACACTCAAGGTTTCAAGAACAAACCAAAAACGAAAGGAAAAACTAGTTAGATGAAGCTTACCTTTGGTTATGGAGTAGAACACATGAACACGGGAAGAAAAAGAAGCGTGGATGGCTTAGTTTGATTTCCACTTTCCCCTTTTTCCCTTTTCTAATCCCTAATAGAAATGAATTTTATATTCATTTCCCTCTAAAGGACCAAAATGCCCTTTCATTTTTCTATTCTTACTATCTGGTCTTAAACACTATTTCTAAATCATTTCTTGTCCTTTATCATTTATTCAAATTAATCCTCCAATTTTAAATTTTTTCAATACAATCATTGGCTTGATATTTGAGATATTACACCAAAAAAATTATGGCTTAAAACAATTAGCATAAAACTAATATAATTGAATTTAAAATTCAATTAATTGATAAATTCAAACTTTGCCATCAATGAATCAAGATAATTACCAATTGCCATTGAAATTTCTTTCGTTAAAATATCTCATAGTAAAAGATAAACCAACTTGAAGTTGACTTTCTACTTTAGCCATGCAATTTTTTAAAACTGCAATTTAGTCACTTAATTTTCCCAATTTCTACTAAATAGAGAAAATTAACTTCAATTCTATTGATCCATGCTAAATTTCACTATTCTAAAACATGAAAATAATATTTTCAACCTTTATCTAATATCCTTCAAATTTTTGTAAAATTCTGGTTCGATATGTTATCCGATTTCTTACAGGACTTTAGTGCTTTATATCTTTTAATACAAACACCGAATCAAAATTATGATTCCTATAAAAATCTTATTTTGAGATAAATTATTCATTAACATGCGAAAATATATAACTTTTTAAAAAATATGTTTTTGGTCCCTAAATTTATAAAAAATTATACTTTAACAATTAAACTTTTAAAATTTATATTTTGGTCACTTCTAAAAAATTTGGGGTATTATAAGAATAGGGGGTTAAAGTGCTCAAATATTGCTATAAAAAAATGGCAGGTAATGCAATTTGTAGTTCATGCAAGTTAATTGAGAGGCTAGAGAAGGATAATTCAACTATAGAAACCCAACTCCAAGGTTTGAATGTTGGGTCAGCCTTACCTTTGAGGCTTGCGAGGCTGAAAGCTCGTTTGTGGGAGGAATATATAAAGGAAAAATGTTTGTGGCTTAAAAAATTAGGGCTTAGGTGGTTTAGTGAAGGGGATAGTAATACTAGATATTTCCATTTAGTCACTTCAAAGAGGAGGAGTGAATACTATAAATTCACTGAAATGTGAAGGCTTGGAGATTTCGGGTCCATTATGCATTAAGGAGTATATATTCAACTATTTTCGAAGGCTTACAACAAAAATTTAGCCCTGGAGCTTGTGAATCTGGATATTGAATTTAAAAAAGTTAGTGAATATCAAATTTCATTTTTGGAAAGGAATTTTGTCAGAAAAAGTGTGGGAAGCCCTATCGTCTTTAAATAGTAATCGAACGTCAGGTTTGGATGGGTTTAACATTAGTTTTTACAAGAAGTTTTGACCTCATTACTTTAATTATTCTTTCATTACTTTAATTCCAAAATTAGTGAATCTCGAGTCTCTCGAACATTTTCGCCCGATTAGTTTGGTTGGTGGATTACATAAAATTTTAACAAAAGTCCTTTCAAATAGACTCAAATGTTGCATTGGGGAGATCATTGGAGATTCCCAATTTGGTTTCATAGCAGGCAGCCAGATTCTTGATTATTCATTAGTGACGAATGAGGCGATAGACTTTATCTCTAAATTGGGTCAGAGTGGAGTAGCTTTTAAGTTTGATTTCCGTAAACCGTACGACTCATTACATTGGAATTTTTTTATTTTTATTATGAAGTGTGGTTTTGATGAGAGGTGGAGTAAATGGATTAGACAATGCATTTCTACTGCCAAGATATCAGTTCTTGTCAATGGAGTGCTAATTGAGTTCTTTTCCATTTCCAGAGGTCTAAGACAGAGGTGTCCTCTTTCACCCTTGCTTTTAAATATAGTTGGGGAGACACTCAATCGAATGCTATGCAAAGCCGTTCATTTGGGCTTGTTTTTCGGGTTTCCAAATAGGCCGTATGGATAATGTTGTGTTGATCTCACATTACAATTTGTAGATGATATTTTGATTTTTCTGGTGCAGCTGAAATGCAAGTTCCGAATGTTAAGCGTGTTTTGCCAGTGTTTGAAATTTCCTATGGTCTCAAGCTTGAAAAAAAAATTAGGCATTAATGTTGAGGATTCTTCTCTGCATGGATGGGTAGAGGTAGTGGGATATGTGGTGGATAAGTTTCCCATAAATTATATGGGGTTGCTGTTAGGGGCACATCAAAATTCAGTTGGATTGTGGGATCCGGTGGTTGCCAATTTTACCAAGAGGCTCGAAGGTTGGAGGACTAAATTACTATCGTTTGGGGGTAGGCTTATTTTGATAAAATATGTTCTATCTAGCCTCCCAGTGTATTTTTTATCATTATTTCGTATGCCGGAATCAATCTTGAGTAAATTGAATAAACTTATGTCAAGTTTCTTATGGGAAGGTGATGCGGTAAAGTATAAAATTCACTGGGTGGGGTGGGATTTGGTCTGCAAGCCTTATCAAGAAGATGGTATTGGAATCAATCTTTACGCTGACTGTGAATAAGTCAGGCAATATTGCTGAATTTGGAAGGAAGAGTGAGAGAGGTTAGATTTGGAATATTCCCTCAAGAAGAGGTCTGCTTGATCGGGAGATGGAATTGTGGGAGGAGATGATGTTGGAGCGCAATAATTTTCGATCAAGCGAGTTTGAAACTGATTGAGTGCAATGGTTGGGTTCAAATGATGGGGCCTTTTCGGTTAAGTCACTAAGAAAACTAATAATAGGTCCATGCCATCTAATTAACTTTTGGAAGGAGTTTGTGTGGTTGGGTCTTGCCCCTCCAAAATTCGATCCCTTCACATGGTTGGTAATGAAGAAACAAGTTTCATTTAAAGTAGAGTTGATTAAAAGGGGAGGTTCGAAAGTTGCTAATAATTTATGCTCTTTCTGTTTTAATGATCTGGAGTCGAGTGATCATTTATTTTTCTCATGTTGGTTTAGCTAGAAAGTTTGGATATTTGTTGTAGCTAGCTTGGGATTTTCGCTATTCTATCGAAGGATTCAATAATGGTCGTGGAAGCTTGGCGAGGTCTGGCTCCGCCTTGGTTTAGTAAGGTGTGGTCGTTTATCCCATTCTTTGTAATTTGGACTTTGTGGCTGTGTAGGAATGATTTAGTGTTTAAGAAAAAAGCGATGGATTGGGTCCAAGTTAATTTTTTTATTTTATTAAAGTTAGACTTGCTCAGTGCTTTAAAGCTAAATTTGGAGATTGCACTGTGTCGTTGGATAGTCTGTGTAATGATACTTTGCTGGCGAGTAATCATAGTCTACTTCCGAGTAAGAATATCAAGGTACAACAGTGGGTTCCTCCTCCGGTTGGCTGGGTTAAATTGAATGTGGATGGTGCATGTTCTACCAGTGGTGAGAAATGCTGTGTTGGGGGTACTAAGAGGTCCGAGGGGAGGTACTATTTTAGTTTTCGGAAGCGTGTAGTTCTTGCCCTCCCTTGTTAGAATTTTGCGCAGTGAAGGTTGGGGTGTTGAAATTTTTGAATTCGGGCTAGGGCTGCAAAACTAGGTTGTGCATTGAATCAGATTGTGATCCTATCATTGGCTAGTTGTCTTGTAAATTGAATCCTCCCGGGTGTGTGCTTAAGAGAGGTCAGGGAGTTGTCTAATTCCATTAAGGAGTTGGGATCACTTATTAGATGGGTTCATCTTAGGTGCAACTCGATAGCGGATGCCATAGCCAAAGAGGGTGTTGGGTAATGGTTCTTTGACTTTCACTTGGTTCCAAGGTTCGTAGCTGGTGTCTTCAGCTCTGCAAGATGTGCTTTCGGCTCTGGAGATGGATCGGATGAGTCTGGTTTGGCCCATCTTATATATTTTTTATGGTTTTTGTTTGGTCTCTACTGTTTTGTCTTTACCTACGATGAGGGATTGTGGTTTTAGTTCCTAATGGTCATTAGTAGTATTACAAGTGTTCGATGTTAAGACGTTTTTTCATCGCTTGGGGTAGTTTGTTTTGTGTTGCTGGTATCAATTTGTGCTAATGTAGAAAGGGTAGTAATATAGGTCAGGCAAGTTAAGTACAGTGTCGTGCTTTTTGGCCTGAATGTTAGAGGTTTAAATGTTTGGTAATGTTTTTGGCCTTTTATCCTTAAAAAAATATAAATGTACACATACGTTTAGTTTAATTTGACTCGATTATTGATTTTAGATATTAAAAAATTAAATTTTATATAACAACTTTATGATCTTTCATTTAATATATATATATTTTAAACTCTCACCACCAAATTTCATCTTTCACTTTTTGAACTTCATTTTGGACAACATTTATTTGGTTCAGTCGTTAGTTCTACAACCATTTGGCAAATAAAAAAACCTAATTAACTTTGATTTGCATACAAATCATATGTTACTTTATATAAGGTTTGTTGATTTTTTTTTTTGGAATGGTAAAGGGAGGCTTAAACCAATACTTCAATTTCTTATGCGTCTATAAGAGGGGTTAGAGACATCTCTGGCTAAAATTCCAAGCAAACTAGTCAGGGAGAATAAAAAATCGATAGAGAGAGACCTATTGAATATCTATTAATTTCACCATGTGCCTCGCGACGTATAAGAGTGTAAAAGGGCAATTGAACTTACTAGAGAAAAAAGGGCTCTTTGGCGAAAGAAGCTAATGAACATCCGCACAATCAATTTAAACTATAATATGCTCAAAAATCAGTTGACCAGTCAAGTTTTAGACCCTCATAAATACCCCAAAGTTCATCATGAATTACTTAAGATATACCAAGATGTTTATGGAAAGCCAACATAAAATCATCTACATGATCTTGTATTACGCGACTAGAAGACCAACATTTGAAGTTCGGAAAACAACTCCATCGCAATTTATACATATCCATTCGACAGGAGGTGGTTGCCATCTTGTAAAATCATCTACATCAGCCATGGAGATATAACTAGGTGTTCATGAAGTATAGAAGAGCTTGACCCAAGAGATGCTAGATCGTAGTAAGTAGACTTGTGAATTTGCGCAGGATTAAAAGATGAATAAATTTCTATTCTTCTATACTTGCCACACAATGAAAGAAAATAATACTTTCCATGGAACACCAAGCTCATCATGGAAGAAAGCAGAATTTAAGTTTTCAACGAACCAGTCTACATACGACAGGTTGTAGAAATGGCCATACAAATATCTTGGAAGAATTGAATCCCAAGTTTATAGCGGAGTTTTTAGTGATATATTTGAGTAAACGTCACTAATTTTGTACATATGGCGAAAATGTCACTATAAATGCATATTTTAGTGGAGTTTATCTAACAAACACCGTAGTAAGATTTATATGTAATGGCCTTTTGTCATAAGCGCCGCAAGTGCAAAACATTAGTGATGTTTGTAAAAAAAAATTGTAATAGTTCAATCCTTTATCCTCAAATTCTATGTCATCACTGTTACCCTTATTTTTATATCAGAATCTTGAAAACATTTCTTCCACACGCTGGCTGCATAACCATCCCCTCGCTCATTCTCCACAGAAGAACCCATATCTCAATGCATAATTTTCCCATAGAAGGAAAGAGCCAAAATAGAGAAAGAATGGAAAGCGAATAAGATAGTGCGGTGAAGGAACCTTTGGATTTGATAAGGCTCAGCTTCGACCAACGTCAAGCTTCGCTATGACCGTTAGCTCCTTGGAAAGCTTCATGTGTGTTAACTCTAGGGAACAAAAAACTATGAAAAATTGTCAAAATCAACTAGAATAGTTTGAAGTAATTGTTAATTAGAATGGCACCATCTTTCGTTCTTCTCTATTAGTAATTTTTATGACTCTTTAATCAATTTTAGGCGCTAAACAATTGGGACTTGCTCTGCAGGTAAACCATGTTTTGGTGATGATATTTATAATCTACATATATATATTTCGTACAAATTAAATTATGAGGATGCTTTTATGGAATTCTATAATGTTTTGCTTTTTATTTTTCTTGTATTCTCTAGAAATATACATTCATATTATTAAAGTGGAATTTTCTTGGATTTTTAATTGGTTTTCCCATCTCCTGAAAAACCAAGTTGAAAACTTAAATAGGAGATTTAGGTCATGAAATCAAGATTATAGTTAGAGTTTTGAACTTTAGTATACATGACGAATTTGTTTAAATAAATTTCTAGTCTTTTGCAAATCCTGAAAACTTAGAGATTTATGTCATGAAAACAATATTTCACAGTAAGATTTGTTAAAAGTAGTGTACCTAATGGAATTTATTTAACTCATTTTCTATTTGGATTAATCTTTACTTTGTTACAGTTTCTATTAATATACATATTAGATATGTTCATGATAACTTGTTTAATTCTAAGGGTTTCAGCTTCCACAACATCCGTATCTTTCATGAATTCTTGGAGTTTGACTTTCCAAAATAATTGTATGCAGATGCTTAAAAAACCACTATAAGGCTAAACAAATGTTGCTAACTGTTGCGTCATTTGATCTAGTGGCTTCTGCTAGGCCAGGGAGAATTTTGAGTGGTGCTTAAAAAACACCACTATAAGACTAAAAAAACGTTGCTAAAACTTATTTTGCTGTAGTGCTCATAGGCATTGTATCAAATTGCAATCACAAAGAATATGAAGCCCTGAATTGTATGGGTCTCCGCAAATAGGCATGATGGATCTTGACTCAAATCATATATGCATCGATTTTGGTTTGAGAGAATCATGTCTCTTTGTGCAATTCAAAGGAAACAACATATTCATTCAGACACTTCAAGTTTCCAAATCTTCTTCCATTGTAGGTTCTTCTCACCCTAATTTGACTTAGCGAGATGATTGTATGAGCTTTTAATGGTGAATTTGTGATTTGAAACGAAATTCAAGAAGCAACTTTCCAGTCCAAGTATAGAAGAAGATGCTTGGGTATTAGTCAGGTATGGCCATGCATGCAGTTGTAGGAGTTACTGCAATAGAGTCCAGTTCCAAGAGGCGTCACCAATACAAAGCTCTCAAACGTTTAGATTAACATCAATTATTACTTTTGGGTTTGCCTAATGAAGCAAAATACCAATATCTAAAACCCATTTATCCGTCCAAAAATCAATGTTACGACCATCTCCAATCGTCAAAGCAAAATGTTCCCAAAACAAAGGCATGTTTTTTAAAGGGAGCATCAGAAGAGAGATCAATTTGATAACAAAATTGAATCCTGGTAACGTTTCATCATCTTGTATTTTTCATGAAGTAGTTTAGCCCATAATGAGGTCGAAGATTGAAAAATATTATTGCAAATTTTCATCATGAAAGCTTGATCTTGACTGCAGATATTTTGTATACCCAGCCCTCCTCTATTCATAGCGTTGGACCTATATTTTGATATAACAAATTTAGGGTAAAATGTTTTTTGACTTGATTGAATTTGTTCAAAAACTTCAAAATCCATAAAACTTGAATTTGAACATAAAATAATTTTCTAAGTAAATAGTATTGATATTGTTCTCACAATATCGATATTGTTCTTGAGGTATTGATACCATAGGCAAGAAAAGTATCAATACTATCTTGGTAGTACCGATACTACCTATTCTTTTCAAAAGTGTTCAAATTCTAGAATGCAAAATTGGTCCTGATACTCTAAGAGTATTGATACTACTTTGCACGATGGTATTGATACCGTGAAACCCTAGTATCGATACTAGTCAAGCCCAATAGTCATTAATAGCTAGTTTATTTAAATATTGTAAAGGAAATATTGATACTCCCTTAGGTAGCACCATGGGGCCCCTCTAAGCAGATTTATTTTACAGAAAAATAAGTCCCCAACGGCTAGAAGCAACGACAAATACATTTCAACTTATAAAAATAAGTCAAAGAACTTGAAGAATATTATAATACCTATTCAAGCAATAGAGATAAGGAGAAAAACCCTTTCACTCTTTATTTTTCTTTTTCTATTGTACGTAAGTGTTTGAGCTTATTATACATACATCTTTCAATTTGTTGAACCTATTTTGATATAACAAATTTAAAGGCAAAATGTTTTTGGACTAAATTGAATTTATTCAAAGTTTTCAAAAATAATTCAATGTCCATAAAACTTGAATTTGAACACAAAACAATTTTCTAAGCAAGAAGTATTGATATTGTGCTTACAATATCGACACCACATGAACCGTACTGATGTTGTTCTTGTAGTATCGATACCCAAGGTAAGGCAAGTATCGATACTCTCATGGTAGTACCGATACAACCCTTTGATTTTAAATGTGTTCAGATCAAGTATTTATTTTTTTGGTACCGATACTATGCAAGTATTGATACCAGTATCGTTACCCTTAACCATATTATCGATATTCCCTATCCAATGGTCATAAATAACTAGTTTTCATTAAAGCAGTACCGATACTCCTAGCCCGAATATCGATACTCCCTTGTCTGGACAAGTTTGTTTTGCAAAAATATTTATCCCCAACTACTCCAAAACATCCCCAATGCTAGAAACATCCACAAACACATTCAAACATATAAAAAAAGCCAAGGACACTTGAAGAAGGTTACATAACAGCTATCCAAGCAGCCCCCATCAAGAGAAAATCTCTTTTAATATTATTTTTCCTTTTCTCTTGTAAATAGAGTGCTTTTGTGAGCTTAATTTGTAAATACCTACCTTACAAAGGTTTTCTTGGTTACAATATTTTATTCCTTTGTAAAAGGTGTCTTAGTTCTATATTAGCCATTGAAAAGATTGAGAAATTGTAAAAGGTTACTCTTGATCCTTGAAAAGGAAAGAACAAATTAATGAATTTGTTAGAAATCCTTAGTGAGGAGCTAAGGTAGTATATGTTCATTGAGGAAGTTAAACCACTATAAATCATTGTGCAAATTTTTTATATCATTTATCCTTATTTCCCTAAAAATTAAAAAAATGCAATTCACCCCCTCTTGGCTCTATTTTGATTGATCGATCGAGCTTCCATATTCCTAACAATTGGCTTCCGATCGGGTCACAAATCGATGGTCTAATAATCTTGTGAAGATCCTTGAAGCTCTACATCAATTTTCTGAAGTAACTGAAAAGATGACTTCCACTTCCGACCAATACTACCTTGAAGATCCTCACTCCATCTATAGGCCACCTTTATTCAGTGGAGCAAATTATTCCTATTGGAAGAATAGGATGACGTTGTTCATCCAATCCATCAAACTTGATGTTTGGAATAGATCATCGACAGTTTTCCCGCACCTCTAAGAAATCGAAAGGAGTGGACAAGTAAAGATAGAAAGCTTGCCCAACTCAATGCCAAAGCCATGCACATCCTCTTTTGTACTCTTGGCCTGAACAAGTATAATAGAATATCTTCATGCTCTAGTGCAAAGGATATTTGGTCAAATCGGAGGTGACCCATGAAGGAATAAGCCAAGTAAAGAAGTCAAAGATTGGCTTCTCACCCTCAATTAAAAAATCAAGATAAAGCCCGATGAAGACATCAAAACAATTTCAGATCGGTTTACAATGATCATCAATGACTTGAAGAATTTTGGGAAGATATATCCCAATGAAGAGATGGAGAGAAATATGCTTGCCTCGTTGCCTACATCTTGGGAATACAAAGCTAATGCCATTGAAGAAGCCAAAGACTTGGAGCTATACACTCTCACTGAGCTCATTGGTTCATTACTCACTCATGAAGTGAATCACCAAATGAAAAAGGAAGAAGAAGAAGAGAATAAAAAAAAAAGAATGATGTGTCGATCGCCTTCAAATCCACCAATAATAGTAATCAAGACTCAAGTGATGAGGTTGATAAAGAGAAAGATGAAGAAATAGCCAAATTCTTCAAACGATTCACTAAATTCATGACTTCAAAAGGAAAAGAGGTGAAGCATAAATCTAGTAAAAAGAAGAATCCCCTGGTGTGCTTTGAGTTCCAAAGAACAAGACATGCCAAATATGAATGTCCTCTTCAAAAGAAAAATAGGTCGAGCAAAAATAAGGCATTTATGGCGGGTTAGAGTGATAAAGACAACTATAATGATGAAGTAGTCAATATATGCCTCATGATCATTCAAGAAGATTCAATGGTAACTTTTAACTCTTGTGATTCAAATTTTTATTCATTTAAAGAGTTAAAAGATGCCTATGATAAGTTATATTTGAAATTTGAGATAATGAATTCCAAATATAAGAAATCAATTTCAAAATTCAAAGTTGAAAATGATTTGATTTTGAAAAGAAAAATGAAATTTTGTAAAATGATTTTGAGCTTTCAAAAAATCAAAATCAATGATTTAGAAAAAGAAAACTTTGATTTGAAAGTTAAGCTTGAAAGCTTAACAAAAGAGAAAGAATTAATTTCTCAAAACAATTCATCATGTTTAAAAATAAGAATTAATTTCTCAAAACAATTCATCATGTTTAAAAATAGAAAAATGCTCACATTGCCATTTTCATGTTTAAACAAATCAATGTTTAAAGAACATACTTGTCTTTTAAGGAAAGGAAAATGTTTTAAAATAAGCAAGTATGGTTTCCAAAAGGGACAAGGGTATTAGCACTAACAATCAATAATCCAAAAGAAAATTGGATACCGAAGTACAAATAAATGTCTATTGTAGGTGTGTGAGAGCAATGGTGACAAAGTGAAAAAATTCTAATGCACTTGATAAGGAATGGGTAACTTCTACACTTAAATGCTTTTAATTTTGTATAATTGGTTGCCTATTTGTTTTATGCATACATGAGCCTTGAACTTAAATGATTATGTGTTGATTTTCATCTCATGTATGTTAAATATGTTATGATGGACATTTTAAAGTGTTTAATAAATTTTCATAAATGTTAATTCATCATAATGAATTTTGGTCAAAACTGGTTTTAATGTTTTGTTTTTACAAATTTTGATTTTTGGCTTAAGTTTAAGTGTTTATGCATGTGTTTTATTGCAAATGATCTCTCTCTAACAATTGATATCAATTTTTAAAATGCATAACATTTTTGTATACCTTTATGCATATGAACTTTAATGTCTCATGTCAATGTTGCATAAAGAAGTATAGACTTGGATTTATTGAATTTCATGTGTTACTAACATGTTTGTTCATCTTTATTAAAATTCAATAGTATTCAAGAGTCAAATTTTTCAAAGTCAAATTATTTTTGGAATACTTTTGTTGGGGGTAGTTTTTGATTTTTCAAATAAATTTTAAGTTAAAATTTTCCACTTACTCTCCATTGTTATTTTTGACCCTTAAAGTTTGAATTATTTTTTATATTAAAAAAAGGGGAGCAAAATAGGTTTGAAAAATTTAATTTCAAGAATGAAAAGGGGGTGGTTTAATATTTTCCAAAATATTTCTCTTTTTCATTAATGTTTTATTAAGGGGGTTTTGCCAAAAGCCATTTTCAAAGGTTTTGTTATATCAAAAAAGATGAGATTGTTGAACCTATTATGATATAAAAAAATTAAGGGCAAAACATTTTTGGACTAAATTGAATTTATTCAAAGTTTTCAAAAATAATTCAAAGTCCATAAAACTTGAATTTGAAAACAAAACATTTTTCTAAGCAAGAAGTACATATATTGTTCTTATAGTATCGATACCACATGAACAATATCGATATTGTTCTTATAGTATCGATACACAAGGTTAGGAAAGTATCGATACTCTCATGGCAGTACCAATACTACCCTTTGGTTTTAAATGTGTTTTGATTCTAATATGCATATTTTGGTGCAAATACAATGCAAGTATCGATACCACTATTGATACACTTAACCCTAGTATCAATTTTCCTTGTCCAATGGTCATAAACGACTAGTTTTTATTAGAATAGTACTAATGTTCCCAGCCTGAGTATTTATACTCCCTTGTATAAACATTTTTGTTTGTGAAAAATTATCCCTAACGGCTCCAAAACATCCCCAACGGCTAGAAACATCCATAGACATATTACAACATATAAAAAAGTTGATGATACCTGAAGAAGGTTACATAACACCTATCGAAGCAATCCACATAAAGAGAAAAGTGCTTTCAATCTTATTTTTCCTCTTCTCTTGTAAATAGAGTGTTTTTGTGAGCTTAATTTGTAAACACCTACCTTAGAGAGGTTTTTTTGTTTAAAATCTTTTAATCCTTTGTAAAAGGTGTCTTGGTTCTATCTTAGCCATTGAAAAGATTGGGAAATTGAAAAAGGTTACCTTTGAGCCTAGAAAAAGAAAGATCAAATTACTGAATTTGTTAGAAATCCTTAGTGAGGAGCTATGGTAGTGGATGTAGACTTCATTAAGGAAGTTAAAGCACTCTAAATCATTGTGAAAATATTTTCTATCGTTTCTCCTTATTTCCATAAAATAAAATAAAAAAAACCAATTCACCCTATCTTGGCTCTATTTCGATTGATCGATCAACCTTCCATATTCCTAACAAAGTTATTTTTGTTATGAGCTTAAATCATGTAAACATCTACCTTGTGAGGTTTTCATATTTACATTTATTATTCTTAGTGTGGAACTAAGGTAGTGGATGTAGACTTCATCAATGAAGTTGAACCACTATAAATCATTGTGCAAAATTTCCAATCATTTCTCTTCCACACACAAATTTTTCAAAAGACTGATTCACCCTTCTTGGCAATTTTTTGGTTGTTCATAAAGCCTCCAAAATCCCAACACATAGAAGATATAAAGTTTCCCAATTCACAAGCAAAACATGATTGGATTTTGAAGAATAACACCAGACAAATCAACAAACAATCTACTCAATTTATCATAAAGACCAATAGTTAATTTACACGAATACATGAGATATGAAGGGATGCTTAAGAGAAATTTGTCAGAATTAGAAGACCCGTAAAAGATAGGTGTGCATTAACCATCTGTTGAGCTTCTTATTTATTTTATCAAGAAGAAAATGATAAATGTTATTTTTGGCACTAAAATGACACACCAGAACGTCTAGGTACATACCCAAATCTAAAACTTCTTGAAACCCAAGCTTAGTCTTGATTGATATTCGTACATTAAGTGGTGTGTTAGACGTGAAAAATAGTTTTGTATTCTCCTTATTGACCAAGTGACCATAATAACAACAAAAAGATTCAAGGATTCCTTTGTTGTTCATAGCTTGCATCTTGTATACTTTATTGTATAAGATTAAATCATCAGCAAAGAAAATATGTTAAATATATGTGATGGTGCATGCAAATTTAAATGCAGCCCAAGAGCTTGAATTTACCTAGAGGGCAATGCTATGAATTAGCCTTTCCCTGGTCAAATTGAAGAGATAAGGTCATAATGGGTCATTTTCTTTTCGGGTCTGAAGTGTGACTAAGAGTGTTATTCCATTGAACTTGTATCATAGTAGAAGATACACAATGCAAAATAAGTCTGATTAGATTCATTTGGAGTTTTGAATCCATAAGTGTGTTTTTGATAAAATCCTAGCGGAGGCAATCAAAAGCCTTATGAAGATTAATTTTAATGGCCATCCAGCCATTTTGTCCATTCTTGGGATACATAGATCATAGTGATACAAGCACGATCTACTTCACTTGGTGAGGTAAGACTTGCACTTTAATTGTAGGAGCTAAGATGGCATTAAGTGTTTTTGCAATAAGAAAAGGCTCAAAACAAAAGGGCTAAATGTAATGATAAGATGAAAAATAGAAATAACAGTGAAATAAGGATGAAGACAGAAATATGTTTAAAGGATATGAAGAAGTTTTGTTTGGTGGTATGGATGTATGGTGATGGAAGAAGGAAATATGGTCATGGTGGTGTAAATGAAGATATTATCTCAAAGATGACTCAGAAAGAACCCAAACTATATTAAAGCCTAACCATAAACCTTATATTCTACTTTAAGGGATGGTAACAAGAACTTAGCCCCTATAGTTATAATGAAATAGGAAACACAAGTATCAAGGTGAAATAGAAGATAAACGACTCAACAAGCACAAGAGAACTTGAGAAGTTGACACAGTCTCAAAGAACTAGAAAGAGATAAATCTCATAAGTATATTTGATATGAAAAATATATGCCTTACAAATGCCAAGGTATTGGCAATTCAAAAAATCAAAGGACATGAGTGAATAACCATGTAATATTTCGGCTAGGTTATTTCCTTTATGATAATTCATGATGTTTTAATGATAAATGATATCCCTATGCCTAAAAACATTGAACCAGTTCATCCAAGTGTGAAAACACCCTTAAAAACACATGTTCTTATGATGATTCATGATTTTTAATGAAGATTCATGCCTTGGGTCTAATGGTTAGGTGTTGGTTCATCCAAAATAGTGTTTTGAATGATTTTGGAGCACTTTTGAATGCTTAGGCCGAATGGTCTTGTTCACTTGGATTCTTGTCTAATGTTTCTTCATGTTATAGGCATCTTTTGAAGGAAATCTCTTTGCCAAACATGCACCTCTTGAAATGGAGACTCTTCATGGATAGTCATCTTGATGAAAGGTCACAATGCTTGAAGTAACTCTTCATGAAAAGGCATGTTAGAAGATGAATGATTTGAAGGTGATCTGGTCATAAATGCATAGAGGCTTGATGAAATGTTTAACAACTCCTTGTGAAAAGGCACGTTCTGAAAAGACACCTATTCGCAAAAAGAAACAATATGTAAAAAATGACTTTTTGTAAAAGGTTTGTCCATTAATAGAGGATTCCATCTATTTAGCTCCCTAACTGATTTGAGTACTGAGCTAGCTCAAATGTTCAGCTCAATCCAGCTATGAACTAAAGTGAAACTGATAACTTTTCCTAGCTTTGGTGTGAGATTGCATAGAGTTATCCTACGTTGATTCCATTAGCTTTGAGCTTTACTTGATAGCTTAAATCTAACTCCCCTTCTCATGGATGAATGTACCTATATTCAAAGCAACCATTAGTTGAAGGAATAAGCAAATATAAACAACATCCAAGTTATGAAAGATCTCGAGACATCAAATGTTTCAAATGCTTAGGCCGAGGCCTTGTTAAAGTCAATGCCCTAACCAAAATAATATGCTCATGATTGAGAATGTAGAAGTTGCATCCGATTGTGAAGATGAAGAAAAACAAGAAATGGTTAAAGAAGAGACAGAAGAATTTGTAAATGTTGCTGAAGATGAGCTTTTGGTAATTAAGAGGCTTTTAAACACTCATATGGCGAACAGTAACAACAAAGAGAAAACATATTTCATACTAGATGCAACGTGGAAGGCAAGACATGATTCATGATCATTGTAATGGTAGTTGTACTAACGTTGTTAGTACTATCAAGGTTGAGAAATTAGGGTTAAAGACTTTGAAGCATCCATTACCCTACAAGTTGCAGTAGTTGAATAATGGAAAACAAACTCAATGTCACTAAAAAGTGCTTGTCCCTTTTTCAATTGGCAAGTACAAAGATGTAGTTTTATGTGATATAGTTTCTATGCATGCTAGCCATATATTGTTTGGGAGGCCATGGCAATATGACAAGAAAAAACAAGCAAAGAAAACTCCAAATAATTCAAAAGGTGTTCCCAATTACAAGTGAAATAACATCAACAACAAAGAAAAATAAGGGTTTGTCATACCCCAATCTAGAGGATATAATTTTATATTAGTAATTTGGTGATTCAATTGTTAAATAGTAGATTTTAGAATTCAAAGCAAAAAGAAAGTTATGTAAAATTAAGGACTAGATTGAATTCGGGGTAAAGTTTATGGTCCTGGTCTAAAAAATGAAATTTATAAAAAATCAGTCGCTTTGGGTGTAATTTACCCATTTATTTATCAAGAAAAAAGGGATTTGCAAGTGAAGAGAATCGAACCCAAGACCTCATACAATACCATTGTCATGCCTTAGCATCTACGCTAAGTTACTATTAGGATAAACAATAATATCAATTTCCGGTACTAATATGGAAAATACCCAAGAATTGTAGAGAGTTCTTCTTCCTCATAGCTTTAAAAAATATGTTTTATCTTTACCCATCGTCCATACCATTCCTCTGTCATTCACCAGTCTCCAACCGACAGTATCTTACACTGCCACAACCATTTGAATCGCTATCGTCTTGCGATCATAACCCATACCACTAAACACCCAAAACGATAACCGTTCATTATAAAATGAAGAAAAAACATTAAAAAACCCAAACTTCAATCTCGATTGTCTCCCGACGGTGTCGTGCACCGCCTGTACTAGTGTGCTCGTTGGTACCCTGAGACCAAAACCCTTTACTACCCTATCATAAACCAACACCGTTAGTCGTGAATCAGTATTTGAAAATTCAAGAAACCCCACCGTCACCTAGGATTTTAGCGATTTCTGGTCATTTTCGTCCACGTCGCCACCACCACCATGATCATCGTCCAGTTTTGGTCAAAATTCAACTGGATTCTCTTCCCATTATCAATTCTCCGTTAGTCACCATTGCGTAAATATGATTTCTTTTCCATTGAGTTATGTGTTGTTTTGGCAGGATTATTAAATTATTTTGGTTATTTTCGGTGAGTGTTTGAACAGGGGGTAATTGATCGCTCAAAATCACCTTTAATGTTGCCACACGCGCTGTCACGTACCACCAGTGCGTGTGGGGCATCCTTTCTACCTGGTTCTTTTAGAAATCAACTTAGGTGAGTCAAATTGGGCGAGTCTGACCATTGACTTTGACTCAGATAGTTGACTTCGACTTTAACAAAAAAAGTTATTTTTTTAAAAAAGTAATATTTTATTTTTTCAAAGTTCTGAGTTCAAATCCAAAGTCTATTTTGTAAAATTCAAACTTGATAAGCTATTTTTCAGTGTTTTATTTATTGATTCAATCCGTTTTTCCCGATTAAGTTCTGTTTGTGACATAAATTCATTTTCTATGTATCTGAGATATTATGGGATGTTAAAATCAAGTGTGAGGGTGATCGAATGGAGTTTGATTGGTCGATCGATGTGGTACAAAAATTAAGGTAATACATTACTACTTTTGCATGCTTTTAAGGAAACATTGGTATTGGTTACATGAATAAATAATATTGGTATTTTGTTTACAATTAATTATTGTTAGATTCGAACTAAATTCCATAAAAAGTTAGTAAACTGAATAAAACTCATATCACTTGCATAAGGAATTGGAAGACTGATAGGAAATAATTTCAGGATTAGCAATTGACCTCAGGATTCATAAATTATGATTATTTTTGTTAAAGGTTAAATGCCGAAATTACTTAGATACAAAAATGATGAAAATATCCTTAAAGTGTAAAAGGCAGTAAGGATGACAGTGATAGTGAAAATGACATGGGAATTTTTATTTTAATTTGTTTGAACTTATGAATCGTTGACTAAATTCCCAATTTTCATGAAAAACACTGAAAAACAACTTCTACCTTTGGAATTCTTAATACGTTGATATTCTGGTTTTTGAATAATCATTAGAAGACCATATTATTGGAAGTACGACACGTCACTAAAGTATTTACGATGATTAGATTATCCTTGAGTTTTAAAATAACCAAATTGCCCTTATGATCAAAATTCCCTTGAGTCCAAAAAATAACTAAAATAACCCCGAGTAATGAAATAACCTAAATTCTCTCATGATCTGGATTAAGGAAATGTTTGTGGACAAGTTCTGAAAGTACCAGTGAAGCATTAAATAATGTAACGACCCCTAAAGGTTATGGAGACGACCCAAGCACGTTGGTCACTCTAGATATTATTGCAATACAGAATAAAATAAATACCACCGAATACTAGTTTCGTTCTTCAATATTCGTTAACTGATGATTTTGAAGGTGATCAATTCAATTATTGCAGTCATCATTAAAAAGTAAGTGTTCATAAAGTATTTCAATTTGAATGATTGACATGTATCACAGCACTTAGATTTGTTCGGTTCGAGTTGACCCGATTTCTCATAAATCGACATGAGTCTTGAATATCGTAAATTATCATTTCACCCTTATTGGATTAAGTTACCAAGATTTCTCCAGGAAATCAAAATGTACGAAATACCCCTAATGGCCTAAATAATGGAATCGCTCTGGTTATATCTGAGATCTTAGATTATTTTGATGTAAAGGTTGTAGAATACTTCCTTGAGGCACTTGAATCCTATATGATTAAGAATAAACAATCTTTAAAAGTTTGATTAGCCCCGTTAGTAATCAAACTCTTTTAATAGAAACCTCAATCCTAAAATTCGATTAACTTTACATAAGTTTATGTTTTATATTCTTGATAATTACCAAGCGCCTCTGAAAAATATGGATTTTGTATTGTGTTCCCTATACACAAAAATATTTTCTTTGATTTACCAAAATTATGACTCTATTATTTGAAATAAAAACATGATTTTTGATCTCTGGTTTCTGATCTCTCATACATTTGGCTCATGTTTCTGATATTACTATGTATTGATTAACATGCTTTATATTGTGGTACTATATGGGATATGTTATGGAGTTCTGTAGGTTCAGAAACGATCATGCTGGTAATTCCTTACGGACCTAAGGTGACCCTTTGGCTTTGCTTGAGTGTACAATACATGTGTAATTAGGGGGCATGTGGGTCATGGTCTGTTTTTATTTCAGTGTTTGAAAGTTGTTTTGATAATTATACATTACTAAATTCTATTTTAATATATGAATGATTTATGAAATTGTGTTATTATTATTTATATAATGAGATTGTTTTACAAATCATAAAATTTTATTGGTTAAAGTTTTGTTTTTCTCGGGTTTTTTAGAGTAGGTTGCCCCGGTGGCCCTAATGTGACACCTCAGATCGGATCGGGTAACCTGTATCAGTTTGGGAGGTTACAGGGTTAACACTTCAACAACAAAAAAGGTTCATCATAGCAAGGCTAAGTCACCAAGAACTTTGATTGTGGTGAAAGTGAGTTGTAAGTGCTTACTTGTAAATGACCCTTTTTCTTTCTTTCTTTTCTTTCTTTCTTCTAACCACCTTATTTCATTATATTTTCTTTTTTTATCCTTACTTTAACCCTTTGAAGCCTACGTTATCATATACAGAGACTTGAGTTTTGAGTAAAATTCTTTTTAGGACTTCTACATAAGAGGAAGAGTGGTAAAAGGCATATTTAGTGTGTGAGATCAAAAAAGGACAATAAAACCATTTTTGTCCTGGGTGTACACACGAGTGCTTGAGTGACATCTTTTATTTCTTGGAGTGAACAAGAGAGGGTTTGTGAGAGTATATTTGGTAAGGTCCCTTTTTCACATTTTATTTTTTATTTACTAATCATGTCTTAAGGTTCAGGTCAATCACCCCGAGGAGTATCCCTGAACTTAAAAAATCAAGCTCTTATTCAAGAGATGATTTGAACTATGAGGTTGGAGTTAAAACCCCTCCATGAAAGGTTGGATCGAATTAAAAAGTATTAAGGCAACCTTAATAGAAGATAACCTAGGCGTGAAGAACAAGAAGAATTTGAAGATAAAAAAATCGAGGTCGTATCACAAGGGTTGAGAAGGAATATTCAAAGAGTCAAGGAAGAACATATGTGTTTTGATGACAATTTAAATATCATTCGATTTTCCATTCCTACATTCTAAGGCAAGACTGATCCTGCTTGGATTGGGAAGCCAAAGTTGACCTTGTGTTTGAATGTCACTACTTATTCAAAGCAAAAGAAGGTTAGATTAGAAGCAATGGAATTCATTAATTATGTACTTGTCTGGTGGGATCAATTAACTTCATCAAGAAAAAGAATTGGAGAGAGACCTATAAAAAATTGGCAAGATATGAAAGACATCATGAGGAGAAGGTTCCTTAGTGAATAATTCCGTGCTATTTGAATAGTCTTCTCTCTATGTTTATCTTTATGAATCCCTTCATTTGAAACGTCATACTCCTTGGTGAAATGTGTAACACCCTAATCCGATCCAAACCGAAAGCTGATGGACTATGAAGTCACACAGAGCCACCTAAGTGACAATCTTTTTTAATATTTTATCAAAAGCAAAATAATAAATCATCAAAATACCATATGCAGACAAAATAATAATAGTTTAAATACGGGGTAGCTCCCGAAATAAGTCTTCAATAAGAATAAACAAAATACAAAGTTATGACTCAAACACATATAAGGGTCTATGACAATACATGCCCACTAAATACTCGAGAATACTCTAAAGGGATCAACTCTGAAAGCTCTGAATCGATTACATGATCATCGAACTGGCACCTAAGGACCTTCACATGGAAACACACTCCACACGATGAGTTCACACGCTCAGTGCCACATAAATAAACCTACTATACTACATGCATTCAATATATAAGCATTATATACAACATGGTCGTGAAAATTGTATAACACTCAATCCGACAAGTAAGTATTATGGTGTAGTTCATGGTTACTTAGTCTCGTGAAACTCACACCCCTATTTACTTACTACAACACTTAAGGAATACCTGGGTCCATAGCATCAATGTCCACCCAAACATCAGGTCAAGTCCGGGTCACCAAGCATCAATACTTTACCCTACTAGTATACTCCTCTAGAGTACTCGGGATGTGTCTGAGTCACACAACATTGCCACAGCATCCAACTAGCAATTAGAGTGCCTACTCACTTATTGGAATTATATGGATAATCCTTACACATTCGTACTAACATCATTAAGTAATTCATGTGTCCTCATCATTTTCTCGAGCATCAAACAAAGACATAAGTCTTATGGAATCTTACCTCATTATGATCTTATGTTAGCACACGTTTATTATGGTTTTCTTTTATAATATTATGCAAAGTTAACACTAAGTTTTCCTTGGGTCCCTCAAGTCAATTTCCACAAATTTAGTCCTATCTTAACCAATATGACTGTTGGTATCGATACTGCTCCTTAAGTATCGATACCCATACTCCGGTCTCGATACCTTATACGAGTCTAGAAACTAAAAATGGCTACTGGAATCTGGGTCTCAATACCAAGCTAGTCGATCTTGAGACTTTGTCCCCAATATCGATACCACTAAATGAGTATCAATACCGCTACCCAAAAAATAATGAATCAACCCAAAAATTAAAGATTAGTCTCAATTCTGTTCTTCATGTATCGAGACCGAACCTTCATAACACTATGTTTTATCAAAACAAAGACTAACATTCTATCCCAAAACCCCTAAAGAGGTCTTCAACTGATGTTAATGATTATTTAATCAACAAGAGGCATAAAATAACTACTTCTCTACACAAGAGCACAACAAAACCCATTTTCATGCTTTGAATCACCACCCAAATGCACACAAAGGTTCGTACACATCATGTATCAAAGTTTCACATTTTGAATTAATAACTCTCTTAAAGCTTACCCACGATTCTCATTTCCTTTGTCTTGACCCTTAGAGCATTCACCCACTTCCCTCACTAAAATAATTAAATGCAAGGGAATTAATAACTCTCTTAAAGGTTTAGAACATCAGAAGTAAGGTTTCTATAGTTTATAAACATTCTAGAGTTGTCGCTAAGCTCTAGAACTCAAAACCCTCCTTAAACAAACCTTGGCCACAATGGTCAAACCCAAGGTTGAGAGCTCATTTTAAAGCTCTTGAGAAGATGATTCTTAATCGTACTTTCTTAATATCGGACTATGGATGAGCACCAACAAGTTCCCACCTTTGTGTTCTTAATACTCAAGAAGAAAAGAATAAGAAGACAAGAGAATGATGAAGAAAAAGAGAGAAGTAAGAGCTCTTCAAAAATGGTTATATGTTTCTATCGTGACTTCGTAAAACAATTAAAAGAATTCAACCTTTTGACCAAGCTAAGGGAAAATTGCACTCATAGTCCTCTATATTTGAAGCACACATTAAAAATACCCCTTTTTAAACTGATTGGGCTCAAGACTGAATCAAAACAATTATACCATAGTCCAAAACTCATAAAAAGTTTTCTTAGGCTATTTATAACCCATTCGGGGTTTACCCGAAACTACTAATTTAAAAATTAGGGCATTACAACTCTCATTTCCTTAAAATAAATTTCATCCATGATCCAAAGTAAAATAGATGTGAAAAATGGAGTTGCATGTCCTCTTTATTCTCTCACGTTGCCTCTAAAATCACATGATTCCTCTACAAAACATTCACCAATGGGATTTGTTTCTTCCTCAATTCCTTGATCTCTCGGTCTATGACCCTTATCATTTACTATTCAAAGGTCATATCATGGCTTACTTCAATTTTGTATAAATGAATAACACGAGACAGGTCTGAATGGTAATTCTTAAGCATAGACACATTGGAAACATTATGGATGCACTCCATCTCCGGCAGTAAATCCAAACGGTAAGCTACATATCTAACATTCTCAAGAATCTCATACGGTCCAATAAAATGCAGAGCCATTTTTTTCTGTCTGAATCAAAGCACTCTTTTCCTATGTGACACCTTAAAGAAAACCCTATCACCGACCTCAAACTCTATATCCTTTTTCTTCAAATTTGCATACGATCTTTATCAGGTGAAGACCTCTCTTAATCAATCTTAAATTAGTCAAAAATTTTCTTCCACCTCACATATGAAATCAGGCCACACTAATTTCCTATCACTAAGTTTTGTCCAACACAAGTGCGTCTTACATTTCCTCTCATTCAAGGACTCTAAAGGATTCATTTGAATGCTTGACTGATAGCTATTATTGTAGACGAACTCAACTAAAGGAAGGTGATCCTTCCAATTTTCCTCGAGGTTTAATACATAACATCAGAGCATGTCATTTTAAATCTGAATCATACCTCTGACTAGCTATCGGCTGCAGATGGAATGCAGTGCTATAATGTAGCCAGGTACCCTGAGCCTCATAAAGCACCTTCTAGAACCTCAAAGTAAAACACAAATCTCAGTCTAAGAAGATCAATGTTGGAACACCATACTATCTCCTAAATATATAGTCTAGCCATCATATCTAAGGTGAAGTACATACGAACGGGGAGAAAGTGACCAGACTTGGTCAATCAGTCGACCACTACCCAAATGGCATCGTGCTTCCTTCATGTCATAGGCAACCCAGTCACAAAGTCCTTAAGGAATCTGAATGGGCTAGAGTAACCTCATTGGAGCTTGATGTTCCACCTTCACTTGTTGACAAGCCAAGAATCTAGATGTGAATTCAAATATTTCCTTTTCATGCCCGACCACCAATATAACTAACGGAGGTCTTGGTACATCTTATTTCCTCTCAGGTGGATTCAAAATGGACTACAATGCATATTTCCAAGAATCTTGGCTAGCAACTCACTCACTAACAGAACACACAATCATCCCTGATAATACAACACATTATTGTCCTTCAATTTAAAACCCGATGCTTTACCTCAATGAGTCTACTCAACCATGTTCATCAAATAGGTGTCAGTCCTCTAAAGTTCCTTGACTTCTTTAACTAACTTGGTCTCTACTCACAACTTCACTAGTTGTCCTCCATCAGCGGTTAAACTTAGACGCGCAAGCATAGCTCGAAGATCGGATACAATATTTTAGCTCAAACCATAGACTACTACATTTATTTTACCCAGATGATAGTCGATTACTCAATCATAATCCTTGAGAAATTCTATCCAACGTCCCTGTCTTAGGTTTAGCCCCCTTTGGGAGAGTAGGTACTTCAAACTCTTGTGGTTGGTGAAGATGTAACACTTCTCTCCAAACAGATAAGACCTCCAAATCTTCAAGGCAAATACCACATCTACATCTTTAACTCCAAGTCATGAGTAGGGTAGTTACGTATGTGGTTTGAGCTGTCGGGACTCATACGCAACTACCTTATTCATTTCCATTAATAAATAGCCTAAATCATTTAGCAAATCATCACTAAACACTGTGTAGTCCTTGACTAATCATGGTTGCATTAACTCTGGTGCTTGAGTCAAAATCTATTTTAGGCTTTCAAAAATTTACTGACGCTTGTCATCCCAAATAAATGACACTCCTTTCTACAACAACTTTGTCATCAAGGTGGCAATCATGGAAAACCCTTTTACAAACCATCGGTAATAACCAACAAGTCCCAAAATATTGTGCACCTCAATTACATTCTTTGGTAGTTCCCACTCAACTACGACTCTTATATTTTGCGGGTCCATGATACATGCACCAGAGTCCATAATACATGCTTCCTTGGACTAATGTTTCTACTCGAACCTATTAGAAGAACAAAGTCTTGAAGATTCAAAGCATATCTATTCGGTAAGTATAATGTGAATGAATCATTAAACGATTCTAATGTTGCTCCCTTTAATGTTTCAGATTCGAGGTCGAATCTTTTTGAAGAAAGAGAGGATGATACATGCATCACAAGGCTCACATCAAAGGAAGAAGTAATAACTCTTCCAAATGATCCACTCGTCCAAGCATTGGAAAAGAAGATCATAATAGAAGCAGACTTACGACGACTTTTTGAATGGGATCCTGATCTTATTTAGTCAATATGTCTCTGGAGATACGACCGTCTGTCGCTTATCTTTCTAAGGTTCTTGATCGCATCAATCTGATATCGGGAACTCAAGATATGGCTATTTTACTGAAGACGGTGCATGCAGAAAATCCTATACGGGATTAATATGGGATTTTGTAAATATTACGAATTTTCAATATTTTTATTGATTATTTGTAATATAACTTAATATAGGATGATGCATTATCTTTTAGGATTAGATTTATTATTTTATTAGGAATTAAGGTTGGGTTAAAAGTATTATCTTTAGTTATTATTATTTTATTAGGAATTAGAGTTAAGATGTGTTTAGTTTATTATTATTTTATTCATTAGTTATTTAGGACCTTAGAACTCAACCCCTATATAAAGGAGGCTTCATTAAACTTTGTAATTCAAGATTTCTTTGATTAATAATACAACGAGAGTTCGTTTTTGCAAGTGCTGATTGCCTTGTGCCTTCGAAGCTTATTCTCCTTGAGTTCTTTCAAGTTCTTCTGAGGGAGATTAATCTTCATACTCCAATTTGCCTTTTCATCGCGACTAGGAGGGTTGGTTAGAGCCATATTATCGTGTTTGCCTTTTCATTGCGACTAGGAGGGCTCGATAGGACATTATCTATCGATTTTCCACATATCCATCCACGTCATCAATCATCTTTACCGTTCACCTTCATAAGGGAGATCTTTTGATTTCTTGGTTATCTTATTTTATTTGCAATTTCTTTTATCTTTTCTTTATCTTGTTTTAATCTTATTTCTTATCTTGTTTCTAGCACCAAAAAAAAAACCCTAAAGAACCTTATTGTAACAACCTGATTTTCAAAATAATATTTAATTAAAATTTGAGGGTTTAATTGTGAAAATTTGGGACTGAATTGAAAGATTTTAAAACTTGGAGCTTGTTTTAAAGTTAAAGAAAATTCAGGGACCAAGCCCTGAATTTAACCATGGAGTGTCGGCAGACAATTGATATATGCGTGATTTCTGTTTTGAAAAACAGAAATCAATTTCACAAATCCTTCCTCACACACACAACTTCCAAACTCGATTCCGACGCCGTCCGAATTCCGATCGTTGTTTTGAAACCACCGTTGTGTTCATCATCGAGCGAGGAGCAAAACCTTCAAATTAATTGAAGCGAAATGCGGCTAAACGTCGGGAATTTCCAGTCAAAGTAGCGACGGTTTTGTTAGCTCTATCGCCGAGAAAATCTTAAATTCACCGCTGATCGTTGCTCTGTTTACGACACCTCCCGCACCATCGTGTTCCTTGTGCCGTTCCGAGTTCACCGGTGTCAATCTTGTCCGCCGTAGACGGCGGCGCGTGAGGAGGTGGTGCAGTCAAAGATTCGGCCGATTTGAAATCGAGCTCTCCGCGGTTCAAAAATTTGAACCGATCGTTGTAAGTATCTTTAAATCGCTCAAAATAATTTTTAGAAATTTTTCCGGGATTTTTAGGGCCTCAGAGGACGCCTCACGCGCCACACGCGCCGCCGCAGGGCGAGTGGCTGCTGGAAACCGGTTTGACCGGTTTTCAACCGGTTCTGACCGGTTTGACCGGTTTCAACCGGTTTGAACCGGTTTGACCGGTCTGAATCGGTTTGACCGGTCTGACCCGACCCGATCGTTGACCCGACCGTTGACCCGACCCGACCCGACCGTTGACCCGACCCGACCGTTGACCGTTGACCGTTGACCGTTGACTTTCTTTGACCAAAACTTAAAATGGCTTTGACCGAGCATTAAACGACCGTTAATCTTTTCCGAGTATACCTATCCTGATAGTTTTCGACGTGCCGAATCTGTTTCCGTGGTTTGTTTTGTCAAATTCGAATCCGAAGGTCTCCAAATCTACGGTCAAAGTGGTTGACTTTGACTTTGACAAAGAATCTGAATTTTCAAAAAGTTATACTTTATGTTTTTCGACGTCCTGATTCCGATTCCGCAGTCCGTTTGGCCAAATTCAGACTCGAAATACCCCAAAATGATAGTCAAACCCGAAAAATGCTTATATACTTAAGAATTCTAGCTTTGAACAATTAAGTAAGATTTGGGGCTGATTAATTATTATTGTTTGAAGGTACAAGAGACTCTCCGGATCGTTCGATAGCTCGACCCAACTCTTCTAGATCAGTTAAACCACGTATACCAGTATTCACTCGTAAGACTCGTAATTTTTATGATTTTAGAGATTTATTTATTTACCCATTAGTAATATAGTGATATTATAAATTAGGTTCGAAAACTGTAGCAGAGCGTGGTGAAACCAGCAATCAGTAGATCCACGATTTGAACATATTATCGAGGTGTGTTCCCTATTTATTACTGAACTGTTTTATTTGTTTTAATATGTGGTACACTGAATTCTTTGGTTTTCGTATTGTTGATGCACCGATTTAATGTGATGATTTATGGATTATGACTGTTATCTGATAATTGTTTTGAAATGGTATATGATTACCATGTTTATGGATTTATGGAATTTATAACACGGTGCAATTGAATTTTTGGAATACGAATTTATAAAGTACAGCTCTGATCAAGCTGGAAAATTTTACAGACCTAATGTGACTCTTAGGTAGGCTCTGCGGCCCTGAGATTATTCTCGGGTAGGCCCTGCGGCCCTAAGATGTGTTCTTAGGTAGGCCCCACGGCCCCGAAATCTATCTTGGGTAGGCTCTCAGGCCCTAAGATGTTCCCTTAGGGTAACGCTCTTTAAAGAGATTTACTGCAGTATAATTTTATGAGACTTATTGGACTATGATTTGTTTAGTGTACCTATAGTGATTTTATGGTAATATGGGGACACACTGAGCCTAGCTCACTTTTCGAAAATGTTTTCCCCCTTTCAGATACTGTTGGTTAGTTACCCTGGATTGAGCACTTGGAGGATCAACATATCTCTTGAAGTATATTTGATTGTAATGGTTTTACCTTGCAAGTTGTCTTTATTTTGTTAACATGGACCTTATTTTAAAGTATGGTATTTTAATATGATGACACTTTTGCTATTACTATTCGGTTTATCGTGATTTGATTTTTAAGATATGTTTTAAATTAATTTATTACTTATTGGTATTATATTTACAAGTTAGGTTTTGATAGTATGATTTATTATAACTTCATGTCATTTATAATGTGATTTTACATTGATTGAATAACGGTTTCGAAAAAAAAATGTCTTAAAGAATCATAATGTGAGCCACTAGACTTAGTCGAAACGCATAGGCTGGGTCTAGGGGGTTACATTTATTGGTATCAGAGCTTTTGGTTTTTAACCCTCGGACTATGTATGGGTCCACATGGAAAATACGATTTTGAAATATTTACAAAACGAGTTACAAAGGTCATATCACAAAGTTATTAAAATTTTTAACTGTGTTCGAGACTCCAAGTGCTTATCTAACCCTAAGTTTTATCTTCTGTAGTAAACTTGAGATCCATCAAAATGAGTGCTAGACGTGGTCGTCGAACTAGCCGTGGACGAGGTCGAGTGGCTAGATTTGCAGATCCGATCAATGAGATACGAGTAGATCCCCCACCTCCGATAGGTGATCCTGCTCCTTCGACCCCAACGAATCTGCCTCCTACCGATGGTATTGGCATGACTACACCGATCATAGGAGCGACCGATATTGAGCCAGAATCTACCGGAGTTGCTATGGATGAGACTTTTGGTAGACAGTTTCTGCAGTTGATACAGGGAGCAGTCAGAGCTGCTGGTGTTGTATCTGAGGTTCCTATTTTGCAAACTCTAATTGCTAATGGGGTCAGGACTTTTGGAGGACAGCTTGGAGGAATTCCTACTGAAGCAGAAGATTGGCTACAGGATACAGAAAGACGCATGTATCAGTTGGGTTTGGACTCAACTAAGAGATATTTGGGGGAATTAGCGATGTTAGATGGCAATGCCCACACATGGTGGGAGACAGTGACCGGTAGTGTTCCTTTCGATCGTTTGACATGGGATTTCTTCAAGGAGCGTTTTCGGAGCCGATTCTTGGGTGAGCGCTACTTAGTCCAGAGACGACAGCAGTTTCAGGACTTAGTTCAGGGTGACATGACTGTTTCAGAGTATGAGATAGAGTTCTTGAAATTGTTAAAGTATGGAATCAGTATGGTGCCTACCGAGAGAGATCGATGCCGTAAATTTGCCCTCGGACTCAGATACGAGCTACGTAGGCAGGTGGTAGCCCTTCAAGATGAGATTTTTGATGTGCTGGTAAGCAGAGCCAAGGATGCTGAGGAGATGGAGGCGTTAGCTTCTGGTAGAGAGCGTGTTGATCAGGAGCGATCTAGGAAATCTTTTGGCCCTACTGAATCATCCGCACATTCCGGTAAGAGGACTCGTACTTCAGCCCCTCAGAGGAGCAATACACGCTTCAGGCCTACTGTATCATCACCTTCAGCTGTTAGTAGAGGTGGTTCTTCGGTTCCGGTTCTAGTGCCTCAGTGTGACTTTTGTGGGAAACGGCACACGGGAGAGTGTTATAGGAAGACCGGAGCATGTTTTCATTGTGGATCTAGTGGACATTTTCGGAGGGATTGTCCTCAGCTAGCTTCGTCTTAGCGGATCGCTACCCAGACTCCTGTGCGTTCTCAGACTATAGTACATACTCCAATTAGAGATCGTAGCCAAGTAAAGGCTCGTGGTTCAGCGTCCAGGACAGACAGTAGAGCTCGACCTCAGCAAAATAGAGGGCCAACAGTTTCTGAGGCTAGACAGCCAGCCTTGGTTTATGCCACTAGACGTCGGGATGACAGAGATGAGCCTGAGGTTATTGCAGGTACATTTACTATTTATTCTATCCCATACTTTGCATTACTGGACAATGGCTCCACTCACTCCTATGTATCGAGCTCAGTATCTCGAAACTTTCAGATTCTGATAGAGAACACTGAAAATACTGTTACAGTTACAAGTCCAGTAGGACAAGCGGTATTAGTGAATAAGGTATTTCGGCGTTGTCCTTTGGAGGTGCAGGGAGAAATTTTTCTCCTTGATCTTATGGAGCATCCTCTAGAGGAGTTTGATCTAATTCTTGGGATGGATTGGTTGAATAAACACAAGGTAAATCTGGATTGCGAGTACAAGCGAGCTACCCTGAAGACTTCAGATGGTCGGACTGTTGTGTTAATTGGTGAACGGCGTGGCTATCTCTCCAATATAGTTTCAGCGATGGAAATTGATCGTATGATCCGAAAGGGATATGAGACGTTCATTGCCTGTATTTTGAACACTAAAGGTGCATTGTCCACAATCGAGGAGATTCATACAGTTAGCGAGTTTCCTGATGTTTTTCCTGAGGAGTTGCCTGGGTTACCTCCTGATAGAGAGGTAGAGTTCGAGATTGAGACTTATCCGGGATCTTCACCTATTTCTATGGCACCTTATCGCATGGCTCTAAAGGAACTTAAGGAGTTGAAGGTCCAATTGCAAGAATTATTCGATCGAGGATTTATCCGACATAGTACTTCACCATGGGGAGCTCCAGTTCTATTCGTGAAAAAGAAGGATGGGTCGCTAAGATTATGTATTGACTATCGGAAATTGAATAAGATGACGGTCAAGAATAAATACCCATTACCCAGGATTGATGACTTATTTGATCAATTGTGAGGAGCTACTGTATTCTCTAAGATTGATCTTCGTTCGGGGTATTATCAATTGAAAGTTAAAGGATCTGATGTTGCAAAAACGGCCATTCGCACTAGATATGGTCATTATGAATTTTTAGTGATGCCTTTTGGTTTGACGAACGCTCCTGCAGCTTTTATGGATTTGATGAATCGGGTGTTCCGACCATATTTGGATCAATTTGTGGTGGTCTTCATTGACGATATTCTGATCTATTCTCGTACTGAGGCAGAGCATGACGAGCATTTGAAGATCGTTCTGCGAACTTTGAGAGAGCATCGTCTATATGCCAAACTAAGCAAGTGTGAGTTTTGGCTTCAAGAAGTGTCATTTCTGGGGCATATTATTTCTGCGCGAGGTGTTCAGGTTGATCCCAGCAAGATAGAGGCTATTATGAATTGGAAACGACCTAAGAACGTATCTGAAATCCGCAGTTTCTTGGGCTTGGCTGGTTATTATCGACGTTTTGTTGAGGGCTTCTCGATCATTGCTTCTCCTTTGACAAAGTTGTTAAGGAAGAATGTGTTGTTTGACTGGGGCGAGGCACAACAGGAGAGCTTTGAGAAATTAAAGGCGGTTTTGACTCAAGCACCGGTGTTGATTCAACCACAGTCCGGGAAGGATTTTACAGTGTATAGTGATGCTTCACATTCAGGACTTGGTTGTGTTTTAATGTAGGAAAGTAAGGTGGTGGCTTATGCATCCCGTCAGCTGCGACCACATGAGTGTAATTATCCTACTCACGATTTGGAGTTAGCAGCAGTGATTTTTGCCTTGAAGATTTGGAGACACTATCTTTATGGAGAAAAGTGTTATATTTTCACGGATCATAAGAGCTTAAAGTATCTCCTGACCCAGAAGGAGCTTAATTTGAGACAACGGCGCTGGCTAGAGCTTCTGAAGGATTATGATTGTGTGATTGATTATCACCCTGGTAAAGCTAACATTGTAGCGGATGCTTTGAGTCGAAAGGCAGTATCGGAGTTGAGATCTTTAATGGCCAGGATGAATTTATATGACGATGGCACTTTATTAGCAGAATTGCAAGTTAAGCCGACCTTGGTTGATGAGATCAAGGCTAAACAGCCCCTTGATAGCTCCTTGTTTTCCATCTTTGAGCAAGTAGAGCAGGGGACAAACACAGATTACGCAATTGATCAGGATGAAGTTTTATGCTTTAAAGGTAGACATTGTGTGCCTGATGACGCTGAATTGAGGCAGACTATCCTTACTGAGGCTCATAGTAGTCCATATGCTATGCACCCCGGAGGAGATAAGATGTACCGGAATTTGAGAGAGAGGTATTATTGGACTGGTATGAAGAAAGACATATCTGACTTTGTGGCTAGGTGTTTGACTTGTCAGCAAGTTAAGGCAGAACATCAACATCCATCAGGTTTGTTACAGCCTATCAAGATTCCTGAATGGAAATGGGAGCGTATTACTATGGATTTTGTTACTGGCTTGCCTATGACTCCTTTGAAAACAGATTCTGTTTGGGTGATTGTTGACAGACTTACAAAGTCAGCTCACTTCATTCCTGTGCGAATAAATTATACTTTGGATAAGCTGGAAAGATTGTATATTTCAGAGATTGTCAGATTGCATGGTGTTCCATTGTCTATTATTTCTGATCGAGATCCGAGATTTACTTCGAGATTTTGGAAGGCGTTACATACGGCTTTGGGAACAAGATTGGATTATAGTACATCCTTTCATCCACAAACTGATGGTCAATCTGAGAGAGTAATTCATTCTGGAGGATATGTTGCGGGGTTGCGTAATCGATTTTCATGGTAGTTGGGAGAACTTTTTGCCGTTGGCTGAATTTGCTTACAATAACAGTTATCAGACCAGTATTCGTATGGCACCCTATGAAGCACTCTATGGGCGTAAATGTCGCACTCCGATCTGTTGGACTGAGTTGCGTGATAGGAAAATGTTGGGACCTGAGTTAGTGCGAGAGACGGAGGCACAGTCAGATTAATCCGTGACCGTCTGAAAGAGGCATTTGATAGGCAGAAATCTTATGCAGATCAAAGAAGGAAGGATATACAGTTTGAAGTGGGAGATCGGTCTTTTTGAAAGTTTCACCCTGGAAGAAAGTATTAAGATTCGGGCGTAAGGGTAAATTGAGTCCAAGATTTATTGGACCATTTCGTATCTTGAAGAGGGTAGGACCTGTTGCATATCAGCTTGAGTTGCCTTCTGAGCTAAGTCGTATTCATGATGTCTTTCATGTATCAATGTTGAGGAGATACCGTCCAGATCCAGGTCACATTATTCAGGTTGAAGAAGTAGAGCTGAGACCTAATTTGTCATATGAAGAGGAGCCCATTCAGATCTTGGAGAGAGATGAACGAGTTCTTCGGAATAGACGAATTCCAATGGTCAAAGTTCAGTGGAGGAATCGAGGCCCCTCAGAAGCTACTTGGGAGACATTGGAGTCAATGGAGGCTCAGTTTCCTCAACTATTCTCATAAGGTAATTTCGAGGACGAAATTTCTTGTAGAGGGGGAGAATTGTAACAACCCGATTTTCAAAATAATATTTAATTAAAATTTGAGGGTTTAATTGTGAAAATTTGGGACTAAATTGAAAGATTTTAAAACTTGGAGCTTGTTTTAAAGTTAAAGAAAATTCAGGGACCAAGCCCTGAATTTAACCATGGAGTGTCGGCAGACAATTGATATATGCGTGATTTCTGTTTTGAAAAACAGAAATCAATTTCACAAATCCTTCCTCACGCACACAACTTCCAAACTCGATTCCGACGCCGTCCGAATTCCGATCGTTGTTTTGAAACCACCGTTGTGTTCATCATCGAGCGAGGAGCAAAACCTTCAAATTAATTGAAGCGAAACGCGGCCAAACGTCGGGAATTTCCAGTCAAAGTAGCGACGGTTTTGTTAGCTCTATCGCCGAGAAAATCTTAAATTCACCGCTGATCGTTGCTCTGTTTACGACACCTCCCGCACCATCGTGTTCCTTGTGTCGTTCCGAGTTCACCGGTGTCAATCTTGTCCGCCGTAGACGGCGGCGCGTGAGGAGGTGGTGCAGTCAAAGATTCGGCCGATTTGAAATCGAGCTCTCCGCCGTTCAAAAATTTGAACCGATCGTTGTAAGTATCTTGAAATCGCTCAAAATAATTTTTAGAAATTTTCCGGGATTTTTAGGGCCCCGGAGGACGCCTCACGCGCCACACGCGCCGCCGCAGGGCGAGTGGCTGCTGGAAACCGGTTTGACCGGTTTTCAACCGGTTCTGACCGGTTGACCGGTTTCAACCCGAACAGTTTGACCGGTCTGAATCCGGTTGACCCGACCCGACCGTTGACCGTTGACCGTTGACCGTTGACCGTTGACTTTCTTTGACCAAAACTTAAAATGGCTTTGACCGAGCATTAAACGACCGTTAATCTTTTCCGAGTATACCTATCCTGATAGTTTTCGACGTGCCGAATCCGTTTCCGTGGTCTGTTTTGTCAATTCGAATCCGAAGGTCTCCAAATCTACGGTCAAGTGGTTGACTTTGACTTTGACCAAGAATCTGAATTTTCAAAAAGTCATACTTTATGTTTTTCGACGTCCTGATTCCGATTCCGCAGTCCGTTTGGCCAAATTCAGACTCGAAATACCCCAAAATGATAGTCAAACCCGAAAAATGCTTATATACTTAAGAATTCTAGCTTTGAACAATTAAGTAAGATTTGGGGCTGATTAATTATTATTGTTTGAAGGTACAAGAGACTCTCCGGATCGTTCGATAGCTCGACCCAACTCTTCTAGATCAGTTAAACCACGTATACCAGTATTCACTCGTAAGACTCGTAAATTTTATGATTTTAGAGATTTATTTATGTTACCCATTAGTAATATAGTGATATTATAAATTAGGTTCGAAAACTGTAGCAGAGAGTGGTGAAACCAGCAATCAGTAGATCCACGATTTGAACATATTATCGAGGTGTGTTCCCTATTTATTACTGAACTGTTTTATTTGTTTTAATATGTGGTACACTGAATTCTTTGGTTTTCGTATTGTTGATGCATCGATTTAATGTGATGATTTATGGATTATGACTGTTATCTGATAATTGTTTTGAAATGGTATATGATTACCATGTTTATGGATTTATGGAATTTATAACACGGTGCAATTGAATTTTGGAATACGAATTTATAAAGTACAGCTCTGATCAAGCTGGAAATTTTACAGACCTAATGTGACTCTTAGGTAGGCTCTGCGCCCTGAGATTATTCTCGGGTAGGCCCTGCGGCCCTAAGATGTGTTCTTAGGTAGGCCCCACGGCCCCGAAATCTATCTTGGGTAGGCTCTCAGGCCCTAAGATGTTCCCTTAGGGTAACGTTTTTTAAAGAGATTTACTGCAGTATAATTTTATGAGACTTATTGGACTATGATTTGTTTAGTGTACCTATAGTGATTTTATGGTAATATTGGGACACACTGAGCCTAGCTCACTTTTCGAAAATGTTTTCCCCCTTTCAGATACTGTTGGTTAGTTACCCTGGATTGAGCACTTGGAGGATCAACATATCTCTTGAAGTATATTTGATTGTAATGTTTTTACCTTGCAAGTTGTCTTTATTTTGTTAACATGGACCTTATTTTAAAGTATGGGATTTTAATATGATGACATTTTTACTATTACTATTCGGGTTATCGTGATTTGATTTTTAAGATATGTTTTAAATTAATTTATTACTTATTGGTATTATATTTACAAGTTAGGTTTTGATAGTATGATTTATTATAATTTCATGTCATTTATAATGTGATTTTACATTGTTTGAATAACGGTTTCGGAAAAATGTCTTAAAGAATCATAATGTGATCCACTAGACTTAGTCGAAACGCATAGGCCGGGTCTAGGGGGTTACATCGTCGATGTCGTCGTACTGAAGATCATGGCTTCAATCTTCTCGATCTCCTTATCACAGATTTGGCCTTCGATCTTCGGGATTCTAAACATGGGGTCGTAGATCTACAAAAAGACCATTCAACAACCACGAGCTTCAAACTCTCCTAACGTCGCCACCGATCGTCTGATGTGGTTGATTTCGAGGTATGTTGCTTGCCTTGAGGTTCTAACCGCTTTCTTTGTTGGGATTTGAAAACTAACGTTGAAATCATCAGAGGTCAAGAGCTCTTCCCTCATCGTCAAAGATATTGTTGGGATTCTAAATATGAATAATAAATTTTAAAATTTTTATTTAAAAAAAAAATTACATGACAGTTCCACGTCATCAAGCACCATGACATGGACAACCACATCAGCTTCTCCCTCTATACATACGTGCTTCATTAGCATCAGGCGTAGATCGACAGTTGACTAACGTTTTTCATCCAACATGGATTGTTTTTGACCCAAAACTAAACGTTGAGTAATCAAATGTTCCAAAAAAAAACAATACGAGCAAATTTGACAGTAATGTGAAACAATAGAGTTATTTTATTGTATTATGCCATTTGAAAAACAATAATTCAAGGGTGGGGGATTTGACCAACTTTATATTAAATTTATGGGTAAATTATATAAATGGTCTTTGAACCTTTTGGGGAACTTATATCTTGATCTTTGAACTTTTGAAATTTACAATACACTTACTAAATTTTTAATTCGTTTTTATTACGGTTGTTGTTGTTAAGTGTCATTAAGTAAAACTGACGTGGTACGATAAAGTCCTCTTCTTTCTACAAAAAATTCTAAGTTTCTAATGCTTGAAATTGACAGTCGACAATCCTTTTTTTGTTATCATTTTAATGTCATTTGACCGTTTCTCCAATATAAAAAAACATCAAACCATTTTTTCTTCTTCTTGTTCTTCTCTTTCTCTCCTTCAACTCAAATTCTTCATATGCAATCTCCTCAAATCACAATCAAAACTAAAAGCTAATTTTTTTTATATGTCGAAGTCAATCGTTAGATCAACTTGAAACAAAAGTATGTTAATCTTTTCGTCAAACAAAACCTTCTCACCATTGGGATTAGCCGATGACTGTTTCGTTCATCAAAACTCACCGAGATCTAGATGGTTAGTTTTCATTTTCCTTTTCTTTTACTTATTTGCTTGCTTTTGTTGTTGTTTATTGTTTGATGCTAATGATGATTGTGGTTGTGGACGATGGTCAAATGGGGATTAGTGATGATGGTTCGGGTTTCAATTGGTTTGATCAAGAATCATGGTTGTGGCTTTATGGTTAGGTTGTTGAGACTTTGATTAAATGATGGGGATGAATGGTTCAATGACCCTGGGAAGATGATTAAGCTCTTGAATAGGATGCATGAGTATCATGTTCAATGAAAACAACTGTTAGAAAAACATCAAACGTTGACAACGTTGATCAAAAGAAAAACGACAATTATCAATCTGGAAGAAGACTATATAATATTGTTTTCTGAGAAAAAGAATTTAACGCATCTATTTTTTTAACAATAGTGGCTATAATGAAGGTAAATTAAAACTTCAATAAGCACATTATAAATTTTGAAAGTTTGATGATCAAAATGTAAATACCCTAAAAGGTTAAAGATGTGTTATATTTAATTATGATTCTATGACTTATGGGGTCGTTTGGTTTATGACATTCATGATTATCAGGGGAATGAAATCCTCATTTTCCTGTTTGGTTGACCGGTAATTTTATTTTCGGTAATCTTTTATTAACAACAGTGAATTTTTTTGGTATATTACCGGGAATGTGATTACCTTCCTTCCCTTAGGTATTGTTGGATTACCGGTATTTTGGACTAAAATGCCCTTAAATTTTTATTTTTTTTAAATTATTCTTCTTCTGTCATTGAATAATAAAAATTCTACAAAGGTTAAATTATAAATTTATCCTTAAACTATTTTAGATTTACAAAAAAAAAGTCCATAATTAGAATTTTATATGAAGTTTAGGGGTTAAAATAAAATTTTACCCTTTTATTAAACCTATTTATCTTTTCAATTTTGTAAAAAAATTATATAAATTATATAAATTTAAAATTTTTAAAGAAAATATATAAATTAATTATAGTAATATTATATTAGAATTAAACTTGTTAAAAAACAAATATATAATAAGGATAATTTGATAAAAATATACATTCCAATAATCTTTTATTCCTTTAACTAAACACGGTAATCTTATATTCTTGCTAAACGAATCAAACATAAAATACAACATTCTCAATAATTCTATTTCTTGATAATCTTTTATTCATACTGATAATCTTATATTTTATAAACCAAACGCACCCTAATTGTGTTCACGTTTGCCCAAGCATAATTTGTTAACGGTGTCACTAAAAGTAACCCACAACTATTTGTTTGCTCACTCCTGCCAATTTCTAGCCATAATTACTCACAGCAAAACCCAAAAAAAATTAAAGATTTTCTAGGATTATTCATACGAATTGATGTATTATTTTATAAAAAAAATTATAATTTTTTTATTAAATAAATAATTTTATTCTGTAAAATATCTTTTGGATTTTTTAATTTTTGTACCCACAACATTCATCATTTATCATCAAAATTTTATTTCTTTATTGATAAAAGCATAATTGTTTTAATTTATTTTAAAATTGACATCTTTTAAATAAATTCAAATAAATAGAAAGATCGTAATTTAAATATATTTTTGAGTTTGTAATTTCCCAGCATTTAAACTTCATATAATCGTTTAGGTACCAGACTTGGGCGTTGTGGGGGCGTTCATCCTTACCCACACGTAATCGACACTCGAACTTTTAAAAAGAAAATTTTGGTAAAATACAAACCATTTTTAATCTTTTAATAATTTTTCTAAACTCATTAAAATAATTTTAAGGTTTCCAACCTACTTAATTTAAAGGTTGATGACGAATTCAAAATCAAATTATTTTTAAAATTATATTTCATCACTTTTTTTCGAATTAATTAATTTTTAAAATCTAACTAATGACGTTATGACACCCTAAAAAGTTAAAGACGTACTATATTTAATTATGATTCTATGACTTAATTGTCGTTTTAATTCATTTTACTTGAAATTTGTGTGTAAAGCAATCTAATAGTACAAGATACATGAACTTTCACGTTTGCCCAGGCATAATTTATTAACAGTGTCACTAAAAGTAACCCACAACTATTTATTTGCTCACTCCTACTATATTGACACGTGGCATTGCAAGCAGCCGCGTTTACACATACTCTTGGCCCTTATCATATCATTTGTACAATAAACATGAAATTCATGTTTCCCAAAAACTCAATCATTCTTATTTAGAGAATTTACTGAGTTATCCGAGTAGTAAAAAATATATATATTTTTTAATTTTGGTTTGAATAATTATGTTAATAAAGAATGTGTATACTTATTTAGAGAATTTACTGAGTTATCCGAGTAGTAAAAAAATATTTTTTTTAAAATTTTGGTTTGAATAATTATATTGTGTTACTAATGATTAAAAAATATTTTTAATTAATATTATTTTATAATTATCTTATACAATTAAAAGTCTAGCATACTTACATATTTTAAATTCCTATTTTTTTTTCACTTCATTTCAATCAATTTTTTTGTTTAACATTTCAATCAATTTTTATACATACATGTCAATGAATCAAATGATTATATATGAGTAAATTATATAATTTTTCATTGAATTTTATTTTCTCTCTTATTTTATTTATTATACTTTTATTTTTTTTAGTTTGCTCACTAGACTTTCTAAGTGTTCATATTTTGATTATTTGAATTAATTTAATATTATTTTTATATGACGTGATATTTTTATTATTAAAATATAAAAAAAATTAAAATAAATAATAAAATACTATTTTTATTATTAAAATTAAAAAGATTTAGAAAATAATTGCTTATCGTCAACCACAGTCGACCTTTACAACCGATAATCGAATGTCCTGAAACTTGTTGATCTCAATTGAAATATTTTGATTTCTTCATTTTCGATATGATATTCGTGGATTTTAGAGCATGTTCCTACAAAATGAAGGTCGGATTCAGACATAGGGATTGAGGTGAAGCGAAACATGAAATTTGGGATCGAATGATCACCATCTACAATA
This sequence comes from Hibiscus syriacus, assembly GCF_006381635.1. Taxonomy (NCBI): domain Eukaryota; kingdom Viridiplantae; phylum Streptophyta; class Magnoliopsida; order Malvales; family Malvaceae; genus Hibiscus; species Hibiscus syriacus. Next base: position 50,307 of record NW_024061868.1, read on the forward strand.
ATCGACGACGGCTGACGTTTCTATTTTATCATTTTTGATTGGATTAGGAGCATGCTGAGACAAAACAGAGGTCAAATTCGATCTCAAGGGATCGAAACGAAATAAATGATGAAATTCGGACCGGATATCCATCATCTATTATTGTCGACGGTGGCATATAATGTCGACGAACAGTGGACGATCACCTTTTATTTTTATTTTATTTTTTAAATTATTTTTATATTAAATAATAATAAAAATAGCATGTCACATTAAAAATAACAATACAATAATTCATAATGACCAAAGCATGAGCAATATGGAATTTCAACGAGTAAATTAGAAAAATTAAAAGTACAATGAGTGAAATAAGAGATATCAGAGTTCATCGAAAAATAGTATATTTTACTCACTATATATTACTAAAAATAAATATAGTTTTAATTTTTTTTATAATAATATGGCATTACTCAGTTCATTAATATAATTTATTTGTGACAACCAAATAATTGAGTGATCTATTTGTATACTTTTAAATTATATGACTTATATATAATCTTATAATAATTGAATGATTTGTGGGGGTAATTTATCCAAAATTAAATCTAAAAGCATATGATTGAACCCCCTTGTAATAATTCTTTTTCTTCCCAAGCAGCTCCCGCCCTTCTTCAAAGCCGGAAAAATATAACCGAACACTTCAATCTTTCCGGCGGAAATCGAAGTCGGCGGAGAATGGTGTCCCCGGAAAACTCCAATTATTGGTCACACTTCGATTATACAACCTTGATCGACGATATCCCTGTCCCTGACGGACCTTATCCCGGTTTTTCTTGGTCTACGCAGCCAATCGACGCCCCTTCTAACGTTGTCAGGTCCCCCTCTTAGAAAATACCTGCTTTTTATCGCTCTTTTTCTTCCTTTTAGAATTTTCAATTAGGGTTTTGATAAATGTTTATTTGACTTTTTTGGCTTTGTCAGATTCCTTTAATTCTCTGGGGGGATTTACTTTTGGTTTAATATGATTAAGTTTCATGGATGTTTTCATAAAGTTTCGATTTTGCATCTGTTTTTCATGGAAAAGGTTATGAAATGCTTGTGTGTGTGTATAAATTATGTAAAATGGTTGGGTCTTTATCTGAAGTTTATGAACAGATTTATTTTATTTTTAGGGGATATTATTGTAAGATTATTGTTTTAAAAAGGTTGCTAATAATTTATTTTTCTGAAAATTTAGTGCTGAGAATTGATAAAATTCACCTATTCTTCATCCTAGTCAACGGTTAAGATCTACGAACTTGCACAAGGAGGCATTATGTTCAATCCACCTGTTATGTCTTGCATTTGGTTAAGACTATGGTGTTTGTTTGTATGTCATGTAACTTGCAAATTTAGTTCTTGAGTGCTCATATGTTAAGGGAGATGTGGTTTTATTAGAATACATGCCATTCATGCTCTGCAATCTACTACTTGCTTGTTTGGAAAGCATTTTGTGTTTTAATCCTGAAATACAATTTTCATGAACCGGGTTTGTGGTTAAAGTTATCAGAGGATTCTTTAAATCGAAGCAGTGTTATTATTGGAATTTGGAACATAGTGCTTGAGGAAGCATGTTTTATGGACATCTTTTAACGTATTTTGGAAACAAAATTTGTTGCAAACTGAGTCAGTGATGACTGAGGATGCTGTAGGCTTGTTCATTTGCATCGTATTACCATGCAATAACACTGTTGACTTGCCTTGTCGTCTTTACTTAGTATGGGGTTTTATGCTGTGCTTCTTGAGTCTTTCAGATATTTGTGGAATTAGAAATTCTGATCTATTGGGAGGGTAGGAGCATGTCTTGATTAACTTTTTGGAAAAGGTTAGCAGGAGTCCTTATTCAGGTCCTTGGTCAATGGTTATCATTCTGATCTGCAACTGTATTTGGTGCTTTATCCATTAGACCTTGAATTTTTGAATGAAAGAGAAACCTTGCTTCTGAAATGGCTTATTTTGTAAGCATTCTGAAATGGCTTATTTTGTAAGCAGATGTCTCCATCAAGATCTTTATGTGCGTTGGGATTTTAGTTTCGGCATAGTTAATTATGTCTATTCCAGTGTAGATCTTCCAATTCTTTGTTGTTTTCATTTAACCTTGGCAGTTGTGTTATGATTTAATATTATTGGCAAGTGAGATCCTATACTTTTTCTTTTTGGAGGGGGGGAGGGGGGGTGTTCTAACATTGTCTTGTACCTTTTCACTTGGTTATTTTGTTGGTTTTCTTTTCCTGGCTCATTTTCTTTATCATCCATTTTGATCTGTTCCTAGTGTGGGAATCGATGGCTCATTTGGAGATTCAGATGGTCTAAAGGAATCTGGTTCAAAGAAGAGGTAATACTGTCTTTCATGCACTGTATGGTAAATAAAGTAGATTAAAAAACATATACCACCCGTTCCACTTTCCCACTTGTACCCTGATATGTTTATTTAGAAAACTGTTTAGAACTTGGTCCAATAGGTGGACACTTCTGTGTTGTGGGGGTTGTGGGGCTTAGAATATTTTTATTGAAGGAATAATATAGAACTATTCAAACTTTTAAGCCACGAGATATTGAATGGACAAAAAGAATAATATCTAGGGACATTTACTTTTGAGAAGCTGAAAGCATTTTCATTTGTCTTGGCGTTTAATTGATGCAAAACAATATAGTTGCTCAAGTATGCTGCAATTCATGTCCTACAATAAGATGATTTAGATGGAGCATCATCTATTCTTCTTGAATGTTCCTTTTTCATTATTATTGACATGACTGACTCTGAATCTTCAAGTGTTTCAATTACAAAACAAAACAGACGAAAGTGTTATATCAGAGGAATCTTGTTTCTTACTCCTTTTCTATTGCAGGGTTAGATCCGAATCATGCAATGCATCAAGCTCCAAAGCATGCAGGGAGAAGTTGCGTAGAGATAGGTTAAATGACAAGTACTTGCATCTCTTTTCTCTTCTCTTGGTTTCTCTTTTGTTTGCTTTCTATCTCTTCCAAGCATGAATTGTTCAACATTGTGTAAATAACAGGTTTATGGAGCTGGGTTCTATTCTGGAACCTGAAAGGCCTCCCAAAACTGATAAGTCTGCTATTTTGATTGATGCTGTCCGAATGGTGACCCAGTTACGAGGTGAAACCCAGAAATTGAAGGATTCAAAATCAAGTCTCCAGGAAAGGATTAAAGAGCTGAAGGTGAGACTGGTTTAAGGGTCTATTTTTGGGTGAATAGCCAAAATCCTTAGCATGCAATTTGCTATTTGGAACTACTGCCGTCTAAAAAATAATAAAACATAAAAATATTAAACTGCATTTCTTCTTTTTAGGCTGAAAAGAATGAGCTTCGTGACGAAAAGCAGAGGCTGAAGGCAGAGAAGGAAAAGTTGGAGCAGCAACTCAAAGCAATGAACGCACAACCTAACTTCATTCCGCCTGCACCACCGGCCATCCCTTATGCATTCACTGCCGCCCCAGGTCAAGCTCCTGGGAACAAGTTGGTTCCTTTCATTGGTTATCCTGGAGTTGCAATGTGGCAATTCATGCCGCCTGCAGCAGTCGATACCTCACAGGACCACGTGCTCCGTCCTCCGGTTGCCTAAGCTGGCAACCAACAATTGTTAGGGTTTGTATTTGACACAAACAAGGATATTAGTCATGTCATTGTTTTGGGCTGTTTTAGTTTCACTCAAGTTTCTCTAACTGGCTTTGTTGGGTGACTGTCTGTAATTGTACTCTTATGATTTAGTGCTGGTAATTCCATGTAAATTTCTAACAAGTTCATCTGGCAACCTTTGTTTTTCATTCTGTTCTAGGTTAAGGTTAGGTACCCGTCTCTACAAAATAACTTGTTTTGTGGTCAATTTTCATAATTAATTTTATACTGCTTCTGTTAACCGTATGAATACCAAATTTAATTGCATTTAATTATTTTGGTTTACAAAACCTCATTAGTATTTATTAATAACAATATTTTAATAAAGGAAATCAAGATAAATGAGGAATAGACAAAACATAAGGTTGTTACTATTTACATGATAAAACTTAGAAATGGGAAGTAATTAATATTTTCCACTTTCTTGTATTGCTGCAAAAAAATTATTAGTTTGGGGTGATTATAAGGTAGTATATGTTCGAAAGATTTTTAACCATTTGATAAAACTTCAAAGCAGACATGCACTCGAACCCGATATTTCTAGAGATAACAATTATTCCTTTAACTATTGAGGTCGCTTAGTTCATGTGAGAGAAGATGGGGTTTTGAGTGGGAACAATGTGCAGTTTTTGTTGAAGAAGATGGTGAATTGAAGCCGGTTTCAAGGTTCCAATTGCGACCGTCGAGGATGTCGAGAATGTGTTGTATAACTTGATGGCTATCAATTCACCTATTACCAAATCTGCCAAGGTCTTGAGAGATTTGGTCTCGAATGTTACTGGAAAGAAGCAAGTTTACTTCAAATTTTCCAAGCTTATCTGCTGAACATTTCCAATGCTGATAGTGATATATAAATATAATATTGTCAAAAGGACATATCAAGTAGTTGAAGTTGCCTTGTAGCTCAAAAAGGCAGCAATCTATTGTTATGCTAGTTGGTGTTTGATGGCTGAATCCTTTAACTTGATGTTTATATGTCACCAACCAGTACCTCATGGCCTATACCGACTAACCATGAATATTTGAACCCGAAACCGTTACTTACATCGGTATATTAGCAAGCTTTCAACCTGGGGTTCTTCATTAAGTATCAAGAATCAGAGATTTTGCATCTTTTATGGAAAGAAAAAAGAGAAATCATCATAAGGGAAGAACAGTCGAGGAAAAAAAACCCAGAAGGCCTTGAATTTGCAAAGAACTCTCTCCACTTATAGGTTCCTCGTATACAAACATTGTACATATGTTTAATCATCATTGCGGTCACTCACTGTCCTCCCAAAAAGTCCTTGTTAAGAAGCCCTAATATGACATCCCTTGATGAATTTATCCGAGAAATCAATGTACTTAGCCCACAACGGTCGGAGCTGAGGGAAGGCTATATCGAGCCAAGGCTTCGCTCTGCCGTTGAAATGGATGACCCCGGCCGTTTTGGCATCGGATAAAGTCGTGTTATCTTGGTATCCCAATCCCAACATGTGCCAAAATGGATCAATCACATGAACATGCCCATAGAATGCAATTAAACCAGGGGGTAATGTTCCCAGTTGCCACAAACTGAGGTCTGATTTGAAGTTCTGCAGAAAAAAAATTGATTTAATCAGCATATGGTAATCGAAGTATGTATGCATATATGTCTATGTGTGTGTATATGTTACCTCTTCAAGCCAGTGATAGTATGTAAGGCTAATATTTGTCTTCCTCCAAGCCTCAAGATCGAAAATGTTCATGCCATATGCCCATGCACATTCGTTTGGATCGAAATTCTGCATGATCAAAGGGTGGGAGAAGTTGAGATAGCTCTTGAACCGCTTCGACATTACAAATGAATCTTCACCCGTACATGTCTCCACTGCACCGTTAACTTTTCCGATCATATCGATGTCCCATAGAGGTGAAAGATCGGTTTGAATCACAATGTCGTCGTCTAGGAAGACTACCTTGTTAAGGCTCGGAAACAACTGCGAAATCGAGAAAAGTCATTACTGTTTGGACTATTTCTTCCCTTTCCATCTACTTAAACTAACAAAATATAGTCTTATGTATTACCTCGGGTAAATGTATCCGAATGTGATTCATCAAGGAGTTGTACTTCGGACTCAATGCTTGTAGTTTCGCGGCGATAACTTGAGGCTTCTCAGTATTATTTGCTATGATGACGGATGATCCCCCTCGGAACTGTGACCTTACTCTCTGATCTTTTTCCATTGCTTCCAAAACAGGTATCTTCCCTTTCGAAAGCCAATCGAATTGATGTAAAGCCTTAACCTCGATTATTGCAGGGTCTAAAGGATGCAATGAAAACCAGGCCTGCATAGGGGAGTAAGTTTTCCTATCGGTTATTATGTGCAGCACGAATTTTTCGGGGTGTAACGCATTTTTAACAAGCGATGTCGCCACAACCGAGGCTGCAAGCACATTATCTGAGGCAAGGACAAAGTGGAAGTAAGAGTTATCGACAAGGGCCGGGACGAGTTCCGCTGAAGGGAGTTGGATGCGAGCGGCTGCATTGTTCGAGTGTTCGTTGGCTAGCTTTAGTGCTAAGCAATGAAGCTCTTTTGGAATGCTGCTCGATGCTACGTGACGGTACAAATATTCTTGGATTTTGGCTGTTCTGGTTCTTTGTTCAAGCAGAATTATCTGGAAAAAAAAACCAATGTTTTAGCTCCAATGATCTCTTATATGGGGAAAAAAACAGAACAAATGAAGTTAATACCATTTCTCTGAGCTTTAAAGCAAAGGTTTTTGCATCTAATATGCTTTGTTTCATTTCAGACATAAACTCTTGTAATGTCTGAGGAACATCAGTCTTTCCCTGTACTTCATCTTTGCTTACAGGTTCATCTAGGATTTGGTACATCACCTCTGGGACCTATTTCAATTAAAAAACAAACACTTAATTCATATTCTTAATTATTACCTAATATTTGAAAAAAAAAAAAATGAAATAATTTGTTAAATAGTAGAATGAGTTTAGGAATTTACATTTGATTCAATCTTTCTTCCCAAGATCCTTGGTCCTAGTCTCTTTCCCAAGCAGCCTACCATAAATCCAAAAATAAAAATAAAAAAACCAGTAATTAATTGTGATTATTGGGAAATGAGCATGCATGATATATATATATATATATATATATATATATATATATATATATATATATATATATATGCATGTATGTAACTTTGTTTATTATCAACTAAGATTCCCTCTGAATCTCCCATTGATTTTTCTCTCTGACTATGGATATTCATCAAATCTTAATGACATTATCCTATATGATTTTTTTCCAGTGCATCTTATATCTGCAATATAGGAACTTGATTACATTTTCCATGAACACCAATGTTGCAGAAAACAATACCTATATGCATACATAGAGTTTGAATAAGAGAAAAGGTTACCAATGGAGGAACAGTTGGAATGATCGCCATCAATGCTATCAATGGTGGACAAAACAAAGACGAACCGGAGAAGGAAGGTGAAGAAGAGAAGTGAATAGAAAAGCATCCGATAAGAAACCCTCCTGGTACCCACTTTCACCTTGATGAATTCTCTTACACCTTTCCCAGGAAGCACCGTTACATGTCTCAAACTGGGTGAGATATAGAGCTGCATCTTTACTCTCTTGGTTTGTCTTATGAACCTCTAACAGTTCATTTGGGAAATGATATGAAGCTGATGAAGAAGATGAAAAGGCCAAGAAAAATGGTGCAAAAAAAGGGAAGGAATTTGAATTGTAGTTGTCAGTCACCTAACCTTGCTTAGCATAGAGGCTATACATATATACATACATACATATATATATATATGGGGAAGAAGGGGGTGTTGTTAAAGAGAAAAGGACATGGGACTTTGTTCTTGTTGAGTTTTGGAGGTTTTGTTTTGAAGTAGGGAAGTTGAGAGATCATCAGAAATGGAAACTTCATAAGAAAATAAAAATCTTTGTTTGGCGTTACTTAGCTTTGCCTCCACATGAAGCTTTATGTTATTTACATCCATAAATAAATCAAATTTAATAACAAAAATGAGATGAGATTGGAGCTTGACAACACATTACGGAATGGAAAATGACAGTCTCTTGCACCTGGAGTGGGTATTGAAGCAAAGGGACTTCGGTTGTTGGTATGAAAACTCAGCAACAACTACATTTTTTTTTTGCACATTTTCATTGGCCAAAATGTTCACTTTTTTGGTTTTTTTTCCTATTAATCACGATTTGAGTGCATTATATTTGGTTTAAATTTATATTTATGAAGTGGTTTCGGTAGATTCATTTGTTAGAGATTCTTTTTTTTTTTTTAAAGTTAAACAACAATTTATTTTTTATTTTTATATAAAGGTACCTTGCAAAACAATCATAAGAATCATGATATATTGACCATATTATATCAGATAATATATTTAGTTTGATGCTATAAAGTAATGCTATTATTTACATTAAATATCACAGCTAAATATTGGTCTCTTATTTACAAAGTTTAACATATGAGAAACCTCACAACATAATATCCACAGGTTCAGCTTTGCCTCTGTTTACATATTTCCAGCCCCATAGTATCAGAAGAATATATGCACCCCTGGAATTGGGAGAGATGTCGAATTCAATTCACGATAATAATAGGAAGAATCAATGCTTAGCCGAAGGAATTGCTGCTTCGTCTTGAACGACTTAATAAAGGGTTCAGATTACCTCTAACCATAATCTTCATTAGCTTCATCTTCGAAATGATTCTCCATCTCTTGAGGCTTTCGCTGTTATTATTTACAAACTTGAGTTGAGCTTTCCATTCTTAAGCTCTCTCTATTATAATTTCGAGATGCTATGACTGTTATTTACAAAAGCCTTCGGTTCCTATGGAGGCATATTAGGACCATTCAAACTGGTTCCTTCGCTGCTAGTGTGGAGTTCAGAGAGTGGAGCACCATTTTCAGTCACGGTGTCAAGAGAGCCAGAGCAGGTTCTATGTGAAAGCCTGCCATTTTCAGGCGGCCCGGACCTTTGATGCAGCAGGTGTCCATTGCTATTGCTATATACAGTTCGAATCCTGTAACCAGAGGATGAGAGTTGATGATGGATATAAATGTCAAACATAAGCCTGTTGTAATAGAAGCCATTTGATAATGGAGGGAGAAAAATGAGGGCTCAAATCCAAGAGCATAATACACCACATTTAAATTGACAAAACTACATTACTTAGATGTAAAATGTATTCTTTCAGAATGATACTATGAACCAAAATTAGAAGTATCTGAACTTTTTTGTGGTACAAGGAATAAAAGAATTGACAGACATCCTGGGAAACATTACACAATCATTTATGGATAGCATTCAGCATACCTTGCTTGCTGGAACTTAGGAGTTTGAACGTAGTCAAAAACCGGAACCAAGTTTTTCGACCGTGCTTCAATCATGTGGGTTGGAAAGTTTTCAATTTCTATTTCCCCGCCAAAAGCATTTTCTTCGGCCATTTTGATGCTATCCATCACCATTGATTGAAAGTACATCTGAAAGAAAATGAACAAGAAAGATAAATATCATTAAAAAAAACATGGTATTTCATATGCAGTTTTTGGACTAAGCTAGCCAGCAGCCCGGCACCTTTACAAATAGGCATATCTCCGCAAACAAACATCAAAGAAATTCTTAATCAAGAGTAATACCTGTGGTTTTCCCCACAGTGACACCCGAGTCTCATGCATCTGCAGTTCAGCTTCTGAAATATACAAATTATGTTTTTCCTGAGAGTTTGTATTTGCTTTGTTGACAGTACAGGAGGGGTTAGGGTATGTACTTCCATCTTTTGCTTCTTCAGGATATACTTTATTGTTATCTAATGTTCCATTCTCACCATATATATCAACATTATCATCCCGCTCCCTTCGTGTGTGTTTCTGACATATATTCCACTTCTGGATTGCCTCGACTACTAACCTTACATCAGAATCTGTAGTTGACTCATATGTTGTGTTCAATCCAGTAACAACAGGTGTCGAATCAAGCTCAGCTGATGGTCGTAAAGCATATTGTATCATACATCCGGAAGGAGAGAAAACCAAAAGGTGGTATTTTCCCTTTAAAGAGCTGCTCTCAGAAAGCAAAAAATTATTGCCTTTGCAGTTATGGAAAGAGCAAGCAATGGCCCCTGAAAGGGAACCCATCCTGCCAGTCGCAGCAGCCGCAGCACCACTTACAGTACCTCTCCAACCATTACTCCCGTTTCTTATTCTGCTAACAACAGAAAGTGTAACAGGGGGTCCAGATGCACAAAGACTTGAATTTGGCAGCCGTGGAACTTGTGGCTTAGTCATAACACCCAAACTGCCATTTTTATGGGCAAAATCAGCATCACCAGACTGAAGACATACAGATCCTCCCATTGGATTGATAGCAAATAGATGGATTGTCCCTCTTGAAGAACTAATCATGATCCTGTTGCTATCATCACTGAAACTAATATCCTGTATTACCTGAAATCTCAAAAGAACAGCAAAAGTCAAGGAAAAAACTCTGATTGCCAACAACAGATAAGAATTATACTTGGCATTGTCTTACAGCATTTGTAATACCACGCTGCAGCCGGTACAGATGAGTGTATGATGTTTGTGTATCACAAGCAGATGAGTTTCCAGGTCCAGGCATAATCTTGAATACATTGATATTATGACCCTGAACAGAAGCTGTCACAAGAAGCGTCCCACTAGGATCAAAGCATAATGCTGTAATAGGATTTCTGTGCGCCCTAAACTGAGTGATTACAACTTTACTGACAATATCTCTGACAATTACCTAATAAGCCCAGAGAAAAATATAGTGATAAGTAAAAAAAATGGTTTTGCAAGTAACCTTTTGGCAGATATAATTGGCACATAAGTAAGCACAACCTAAAACTCGTTCACGCTTAATTAAAGGATCTGCAAGCCGGAGACTAAAACATATACAGTACATATATAAAATATTGAACAGAAAAGTTCCAACAAGAATGTCACACAGGATTAGCAACTTGCAGATGTAAAATTAAAAAGAACTGAATAGGGGCGGGGTGAAAAATATTAGTTTCAGTTGCAAGAGTAATCAAACATGGGGAGACATATATGTACCATTCCGATGTTATCGACATCCACTAAATGGCCATTAACAGTTCCGTTGCCTTTCCATCCAGGACTTCCAGATTGCAGATAATTGTATGAATCAGGAAGGTATCTCGACAATTTCCTATATCCCATGTCTCCCAAGGTTACAATGCCAGCAGCAAGTTGCTTGCTTGATTCTTTTGCATAGTGTGCAACAAGGCTCCCATTTGAAGAAAAACCCGGGAAACTTGCAGAAGGTGTAAGATGTTGTGGACTGACACGTCCACAATCAGAGCCTACAACCGGACTTCCACTATAAGCGAGCCACCTAGGACCAACCGCTACAGGTCCGTAACCTATACCCCCAGAACCAGGGCAGCCTGAGACTATCGGATTCGTAAGAATGGTATATTCTCTCTCTAGTTTTGTGACATCAAAACAATGTATCTGTAAGATATAAAAATACGTTCTCAAACTGTGGCTAATCGTAACGGCCCCAAAAATGTATACATAAAGTGACATACCTGAGCTGCTTGAGCTACAGCAACAATTCGAGAACTGCACCTTACAGAATAAACAGCTGATCTGAACTTTAGCATATGTACATACGATTGAGATCTCAAGGAATAAAACAGGACAACGGTAGGCACAACAGTACCATTCCCAGCATCATGGTTGGGTGTGCTTCCATTACATCTACCCTGTATGTCATTGTCCCTGGAGAGGGAGCCATCGGCACAAACTACCAAAAGGGGACGGCTGTCTGCAAACTTGTCATCCAATCTCTTTGCTGCCTCCAGTTTCGGTAGCATTTGCATAAATGACACAGGATCTTCGCGCTTCGAAACCAAGTCGCGGACATTATCTGCTTCTTCAACATCCCAAACCTGGAAACCAGACCGATAACCAAGAAGAAGAACTTGTCGAATGACATCTCCCTCGCCTTCTAACTTGTCAAACCCAGCCCAATTAACCTTTACACCATAAAAAATAACAAGGGTAATGTAATATGAGTCGTATTGTCTTCTCCATCTTAAAAAAAAAAAACAAACAAATTGATATTACTTAAGAATCCAATTCTATAACAACACTCAGCGTACCTATTTAGCCATTCAACTCTGCAACAGATTCTGCACGGTAATTATTTGGGAAAAAAAGTCTCTTCTTTTATTTCTTACCTGATCATACTCAGAATCATCTTCCCTATCAACAATCGATGATGCCACGGTAACTGCCGACCGTGCCACGGTGGAAGCACCGGAAGAAACGATCCTTAAGTAGCTGGAAATGGCTCGGAACGAACTCCGAGCGGACCTAGAAACGACACTTCCAACTTGAGTTTTGGATTGCCCGTGTCCATCTCCACTATTCCTCATAACCCTCAACACCCAATTAAGGGAAACCCAAAATCAAAACTATCCACAAATTTCTCCTTTTAATAACCCCAATTCTATAATTAAAAAAAAGGGGAATGAGAAACTTAGAAGAAATTATGAAAACCCAGAAAGAAACAACATTTTAATTGAAGAAAAAAAATCAGGTTACAGATATTTCCATTTGAAAAACAAATAAAATAAAACCAACTTTTTTTTATAGAAAAAGTTAAGGAAAACTAAACAGAATAGAGACAGATTCTGAATCCAAGCAGGACAAAAACAAACCGCTTTGATCGTTGTTTCTCTGCAAAAAAAACAATTTTTATACTCTAAAAAATTGTACAAATTTGAATTCTCGGATATGAGAGGTCCTGACCGGAACAAAACGAGAATAATTTAAAAATTTTCACAAAAATAAAAGAATTTTTTTTCAGTTTTGAAACCGAATTTTTTCAAACAAAAAATTGGGAAATTAAGAACATGGGGAAAAGTAAAATTTTAGAGTGGTTTTTGAAAAAAGAATGGGGAAATCATCCAATGAAAGACTGGAATATGAGAGAGTTTTGAGAGAGAGAACAAGAGGTTGGATGCTTAAGAGATGAAGCTGTCTTTCTTTCTTCTTCTTTTTTCTTCTTCTATGCTTTGCTTTCGCTTTCGAATTATATAAACTTTTGAATAATGAGTTGGTATTCTGACGTTGAATTTTATATATATATTTTTTGGTATAATTACCTCTACTATAGATTGACTAATCCAACTCAGATATTACATAGACAATGTCGATATTTTCAACTTAATTTATTTCATTCGTAATTGTTAAGATTTGAGACTCTGATTTTATTTAAGGAATTTAGTGTCTCATCCCACTAAATCAACGATTGTTGATACATGTAATTTTATATTTGATAAACGGTTTTAATTAATATTTAAATAAACATTTTTAAAATATTATCATTGCATTTAATCATTTTGATAAACTATTTACTGGTAAATAAATTTATTTATTAAAATTTTAAAAACATCTCATTCATACCTATTATAAAATTCTTATCAGATTAATATATAAATTAATTAAGTCCATCTAAGAAATAATTAAACCATTATTCACTCAAATTAGATATACGACGTGGGTTATTCCGAATAGTTCAAACAAAATCTTAGAACCGGAAGAATAAATTTTACTAATTATATAGTAATTAATGACGTTATATAATTGTTTTTATAAAGTAGTTAAAAATTACAACTTTAATTTTTATAAAAAAGTTACAACTTTAAATTTAAATTCAACATATAGTACGAATTCGATTATCATAAATATCAGGAATATAAACATTTAATATCAAAATAATTAATAATTATCTTGAAACAAATATTATCTTATAATTACTCATATTAATAAAAAAATTAACATATATGACTTCACTTATATTTTTTTTCGTTGAACAAATTTTAAAAATTTGTTTTTATATATCAAATATATCTATTAACTTACGTCATAAAGGAAGTTTAGCATTATTATTTTTATAATATTTTTTCGTACTTATATTTTAGATTAACAACAACATTTTAATGTTTTTAAATATTAAAATAAACGTTCTTTATTTTAATATTTTCCCCCCTTTCTTTTTCGTAAAATTTGAAAATTTAGAAAAGTAAAATTCTTTGATGGCTCGAAGCACTTTTGCAAGTACGTGGAAGAATTTACTCGCTTTAGTAACCGTCCATCTATGGTACACGTGCTGCGTAAGGAAAGAAAGCGTAGGGGTTTGATGGGAAACGCGAGTCGATGAACAAAAGTGTCTTACACGGATGAAACTAGTTCCCTAATTACGGAATTGGTTTTCTCCGAATTCTCGTGTTTGTTTCACGTAATTCGTTTTTTGGAAAATATTTTTCCGTGTTTGTTTCACGTAATTCGTTTTTCGGAAAACGTTTTCCCGTGTTTGTTTCACGTAATTCGTTTTCCGGAATATAATTCATTTTCCTAATAACAGAATTTCCTTTGTGTTTTCTGTAAAATGACTTACAGATTCATTTTCCGTAAGTCATTTTCCGAACTTTTCACTTCAAAACAAAAATACTTAAAATAATTTTATTTTATGAATTTAATATTAATAAAATATTTTAATATCATTTTCATCAAAATATTAATTATTAAAATATTTAAAATATATTTATTAATATTTATAATAATATAATAATATATTTTTAATATTATATAAAATAATCAATTATATTATAATAATATAAGATATTATTTTTATTTTAATAATATATAATAAATTTTTTTATATATTTAATAATGAATAATATTATTTATATATTTCAATAATATTTTAGTAAAGATATTAAAATATACTATTACTTTAATATAGTACTATTACTTTAATAAATAATTAATATAATTTATAAAATTTTATTTCACTAAAATATACCGAAAAATGTTTAAATAACATATTCCAAACATTATAAAACGTTTTTCAGATGTTTTCCAGAAATGTAATTCATTTTCCAGAAATGTAATTCATTTTACAGAAATGTAATTCATTTTCCAGAATTCAAATTCCAGTAATTCATTTTTCAGTAATTCAAATTCCAGTAATTCAAATTCCAGTAATTCATTTTCTGAAAAACCAATTACAGCTAAACAAACATACCCTTATTTTTATATAGCTTTTCCCTTTATCTTATCACGAGTTCCTTGATCCCCAAGCATAAATATTTAAAATTTTGGGATTCTCAGTTACTTTTTTTTCTTTATCTTTAAACATGAAAAAAATAGTATTGGAATTATCAAATGCTAAAATAAATATAAATAAAAATAACATAAGGGGATGAATAATTGCAGTCATCCTTTAAAATTTTAAAATTTTCATATATTTTTATTCATGACATATTATTGTCCCCCAGAATTTCATACTATCGTTTACTTTTAAAATTTTATAAATTCACCTATTTGAAATGAAATTGTATTGTTTTGATTCCAATCAAATAGGGATGGGCATAAGTCAGGTTAGGTCGGGTTTTCAGTCAACTTGACCTGATATATAACTTTAAAAACCGGCCCGACCCAAAATAATAATAAAAATATTATTTTTATTCAATAAAAACATTGACTTAATTGAAAAAAATAATATATAGAACAGTATTATTGTAATTATTCCTAAATATATAATATAAAATTATATTTTTTTTCAGGACCACCCGACCTGACCCTGACCCGATATATAACTTAAAAACCCGAACCCAAAAGTTAAAAAAATCCGACCCAATCGAGTCTAGTCGGATCAGAACCCGCCGATTTCAGGTCCCATGCCCATCCCTACAATCAAGGGGACAATAAAATGGAGAATTTATAGCTCAAGGCCCTTCAAGATCACAATGTGTTCATGTAATAGTAAAATTTGTATCATAATCATAAAATCTTAGAAATAGTTCAATACCTTCTAAAATTTTAAAGTTATAAACGAATATATATATATATATATATTTGTTTAGTTTTAAAAAAAATCATAATAAGAACTAATTGCATAATAATCGAATTTCAATGAACAGTTACTCTTAATTCAACATATTTTCCTAATACATTCATTTTAAAATAAAGGGTAAATTATTTAAAATAAAGGGTAAATTATAACAATGATCACTTAACTATTGGTCCTTTTCATTTTGACAACTATTTTTGAAATTTTATCAATCATGTCACTCAACTATTTAAATGCATTCAACTAAGCCACTTGCCATTAATATTTAATGAAGAAGCTGACGTGACAATTAAAATATTTGATATAATTACACATTTGATTACTATTTCTTATATATTCTATCAATTTAGTCTTAGTTTTAATAAATTAAAATAAACTTAACCCTTCGACTTTGGCGGAACCCCAACATAATATAAACTATCAAATTGGAACAAAAAAAAAACTATGTTTTGAATTAAAAAGTTAAATTTAAATACCTAGTTAGAGATTAAAATGGAAATTAAGAATCACATTGAACATTAAAAATCAAAACCAAGTATCAAATTGAAACCAAAAAAACAAAAAAAAAAACACATTACTCTAATTTTATGGGTGCTTACTAACGCACCTGCATCCAACATGTAACAACCGATTTTCAAAATAATATTTAATTAAAATTTGAGGGTTTAATTGTGAAAATTTGGGACTGAATTGAAAGATTTTAAAACTTGGAGCTTGTTTTAAAGTTAAAGAAAATTCAGGGACCAAGCCCTGAATTTAACCATGGAGTGTCGGCAGACAATTGATATATGCGTGATTTCTGTTTTGAAAAACAGAAATCAATTTCCCAAATCCTCTCCCGAACGCCCAACTTCAAACCTCGATCCAGACGCCGTCCGAATTCCGATCGTTGTTTTGAAACCACCGTTGTGTTCATCATCGAGCGAGGAACAAACCCTTCAAATTAATTGAAGCGAAACGCGGCCAAACGTCGGGAATTTCCAGTCAAAGTAGCGACGGTTTTGTTAGCTCTATCGCCGAGGAAATCTTAAATTCACCGCTGATCGTGGCTCCGTTTACGACACCTCCCGCACCATCGTGTTCCTTGTGCCGTTCCGAGTTCACCGGTGTCAACCTTGTCCGCCGTAGACGGCGGCGCGTGAGGAGGTGGTGCAGTCAAAGATTCGACCGATTTGAAATCGAGCTCTCCGCCGTTCAAAAATTTGAACCGATCGTTGTAAGTATCTTGAAATCGCTCAAAATAATTTTTAGAAATTTTTCCGGGATTTTTAGGGCCCCAAAGGACGCCTCACGCGCCACAGGCGCCGCCGCAGGGCGAGTGGCTGCTGGAAACCGGTTTGACCGGTTCTGACCGGTCTGAATCGGTTTGACCGGTCTGACCCGACCCGACCGTTGACCCGACCCGACCCGACCGTTGACCCGACCCGACCCGACCGTTGACCGTTGACCGTTGACTTTCTTTGACCAAAACTTAAAATGGCTTTGACCGAGCATTAAACGACCGTTAATCTTTTCCGAGTATACCTATCCTGATAGTTTTCGACGTGCCGAATCCGTTTCCGTGGTCTGTTTTGTCAAATTCGAATCTGAAGGTCTCCAAATCTACGGTCAAAGTGGTTGACTTTGACTTTGACCAAGAATCTGAATTTTCAAAAAGTCATACTTTATGTTTTTGGACGTCCTGATTCCGATTCCGCAGTCCGTTTGGCCAAATTCAGACTCGAAATACCCCAAAATGATAGTCAAACCCGAAAAATGCTTATATACTTAAGAATTCTAGCTTTGAACAATTAAGTAAGATTTGGGGCTGATTAATTATTATTGTTTGAAGGTACAAGAGACTCTCCGGATCGTTCGATAGCTCGACCCAACTCTTCTAGATCAGTTAAACCACGTATACCAGTATTCACTCGTAAGACTCGTAAATTTTATGATTTTAGAGATTTATTTATGTTACCCATTAGTAATATAGTGATATTATAAATTAGGTTCGAAAACTGTAGCAGAGCGTGGTGAAACCAGCAATCAGTAGATCCACGATTTGAACTATTATCGAGGTATGTTCCCTATTTATTACTGAACTGTTTTATTTGTTTTAATATGTGGTACACTAAATTCTTTGGTTTTCGTATTGTTGATGCACCGATTTAATGTGATGATTTATGGATTATGACTGTTATCTGATAATTGTTTTGAAATGGTATATGATTACCATGTTTATGGATTTATGGAATTTATAACACGGTGCAATTGAATTTTTGGAATACGAATTTATAAAGTACAGCTCTGATCAAGCTTGAAAATTTTACGGACCTAATGTGACTCTTAGGTAGGCTCTGCGGCCCTGAGATCATTCTCGGGTAGGCCCTGCGGCCCTAAGATGTATTCTTAGGTAGGCCCCACGGCCCCGAAATCTATCTTGGGTAGGCTCTCAGGCCCTAAGATGTTCCCTTAGGGTAACGTTTTTTAAAGAGATTTACTGCAGTATAATTTTATGAGACTTATTGGACTATGATTTGTTTAGTGTACCTATAGTGATTTTATGGTAATATTGGGACACTGAGCCTAGCTCACTTTTCGAAAATGTTTTCCCTCTTTCAGATACTGTTGGTTAGTTACCCTGGATTGAGCACTTGGAGGATCAACATATCTCTTGAAGTATATTTGATTGTAATGTTTTACCTTGCAAGTTGTCTTTATTTTGTTAACATGGACCTTATTTTAAAGTATGGGATTTTAATATGATGACACTTTTGCTATTACTATTCGGTTTATCGTGATTTGATTTTTAAGATATGTTTTAAATTAATTTATTACTTATTGGTATTATATTTACAAGTTAGGTTTTGATAGTATGATTTATTATAACTTCATGTCATTTATAATGTGATTTTACATTGATTGAATAACGGTTTCGGGAAAAAAATGTCTTAAAGAATCATAATGTGAGCCACTAGACTTAGTCGAAACGCATAGGCTGGGTCTAGGGGGTTACATTTATTGGTATCAGAGCTTTTGGTTTTTAACCCTCGGACTGTGTATGAGTCCACATGGAAGATACGATTTTGAAATATTTTACAAAACAGGATACAAAGGTCATATCACAAAGTTATTAAAATTTTAACTGTGTTCGAGACTCCAAGTGCTTATCTAACCCTAAGTTTTATCTTCTGTAGTAAACTTGAGATCCATCAAAATGAGTGCTAGACGTGGTCGTCGAACTAGCCGTGGACGAGGTCGAGTGGCTAGATTTGCAGATCCGATCGATGAGATACGAGTAGATCCCCCACCTCCGATAGGTGATCCTGCTCCTACGACCCAACGAATCTGCCTCCTACCGATGGTATTGGCATGACTACACCGATCATAGGAGCGACAGATATTGAGTCAGAATCTACCGGAGTTGCTTTGGATGAGACTTTTGGTAGACAATTTCTGCAGTTGATACAGGGAGCAGTCAGAGCTGCTGGTGTTGTATCTGAGGTTCCTATTTCGCAGACTCTAATTGCTAATGGGGTCAGGACTTTTGGAGGACAGCTTGGAGGAATTCCTACTGAAGCAGAAGATTGGCTACAGGATACAGAAAGACGCATGGATCAGTTGGGTTTGGACTCAGCAAAGAGATATTTGGGGGCAGTAGCGATGTTAGATGGAAATGCCCACACATGGTGGAGTCAGTGACCAGTAGTGTTTCTACTGATCGGTTGACATGGGATTTCTTCAAGGAGCGCTTTCGGAGCCGATTCTTGGGTGAGCGCTACTTAGTCCAGAGACGACAGCAGTTTCAGGACTTGGTTCAGGGTGACATGACTGTTCAGAGTATGAGATAGAGTTCTTGAAATTGTTAAAGTATGGAATCAGTCTGGTGCCTACCGAAAGAGATCGATGTCATAAATTTGCCTTTGGACTCAGATACGAGCTACGTAGGCAGGTGGTAGCCCTTCAAGATGAGATTTTTGATGTGCTGGTAAGCAGAGCCAAGGATGCTGAGGAGATGGAGGCGTTAGCTTCTGGTAGAGAGCGTGTTGATCAGGAGCGATCTAGGAAATCTTTTGGCCCTACTGAATCATCCGCACATTCCGGTAAGAGGACTCGTACTTCAGCCCCTCAGAGGAGTAATACACGCTTCAGGTCTACTGTATCATCAACTTCAGCTGTTAGTAGAGGTGGTTCTTCGGTTCCGGTTCTAGTGCCTCAGTGTGACTTTTGTGGGAAACGGCACACGGGAGAGTGTTATAGGAAGACCGGAGCATGTTTTCATTGTGGATCTAGTGGACATTTTCGGAGGGATTGTCCTCAGCTAGCTTCGTCTGAGCGGATCGCTACCCAGACTCCTGTGCGTTCTCAGACTACAGTACATACTCCAATTAGAGATCGTAGCCAAGTAAAGGCTCGTGGTTCAGCGTCCAGGACAGACAGTAGAGCTCGACCTCAGCAAAATAGAGGGCCAACAGTTTCTGAGGCTAGACAGCCAGCCTTGGTTTATGCCACTAGACGTCGGGATGACAGAGATGAGCCTGAGGTTATTGCAGGTACATTTACTATTTATTCTATCCCATACTTTGCATTACTGGACAATGGATCCACTCACTCCTATGTATCGAGCTCAGTATCTCGAAATCTTCAGATTCCGATAGAGAACACTGAAAATACTGTTACAGTTACAAGTCTAGTAGGACAAGCGGTATTAGTGAATAAGGTATTTCGGCGTTGTCCTTTGGAGGTGCAGGGAGAAATTTTCTCGCTGATCTTATGGAGCTTCCTCTAGAGGAGTTCGATCTAATTCTTGGAATGGATTGGTTGAATAAACACAAGGTAAAGCTGGATTGCGAATACAAGCGGGCTACTCTGAAGACTTCAGATGGTCGGACTGTTGTGTTAATTGGTGAACGGCGTGGCTATCTCTCCAATATAGTTTCAACGATGAAAATTGATCGTATGATCCGAAAGGGATATGAGACCTTCATTGCTTGTATTTTGAACACCAAAGGTGCATTGTCCACGATCGAGGAGATCCGTACAGTTAGCGAGTTTCCTGATGTTTTTCCGGAGGAGTTGCCTGGGTTACCTCCTGATAGAGAGGTAGAGTTCGAGATTGAGACTTATCCGGGATCTTCACCTATTTCTATGGCACCTTATCGCATGGCTCCAAAGGAACTTAAGGAGTTGAAGGTCCAATTGCAAGAATTATTCGATCGAGGATTTATCCGACATAGTACTTCACCATGGGGAGCTCCAGTTCTATTCGTGAAAAAGAAGGATGGGTCGCTAAGATTATGTGACTATCGGAAATTGAACAAGATGACGGTCAAGAATAAATACCCATTACCCAGGATTGATGACTTATTTGATCAATTGCGAGGAGCTACTGTATTCTCTAAGATTGATCTTCGTTCGGGGTATTATCAATTGAAAGTTAAAGGATCTGATGTTGCAAAAACGGCCATTCGCACTAGATATGGTCATTATGAATTTTTAGTGATGCCTTTTGGTTTGACGAACGCTCCTGCAGCTTTTATGGATTTGATGAATCGGGTGTTCCGACCATATTTGGATCAATTTGTGGTGGTCTTCATTGACGATATTCTGATCTATTCTCGTACTGAGGCAGAGCATGACGAGCATTTGAAAATCGTTCTACGGACTTTGAGAGAGCATCGTCTATATGCCAAACTAAGCAAGTGTGAGTTTTGGCTTCAAGAAGTGTCATTTCTGGGGCATATTATTTCTGCGCGAGGTGTTCAGGTTGATCCCAGCAAGATAGAGGCTATTATGAATTGGAAACGACCTAAGAACGTATCTGAAATCCGCAGTTTCTTGGGCTTGGCTGGTTATTATCGACGTTTTGTTGAGGGCTTCTCGATCATTGCTTCTCCTTTGACAAAGTTGTTAAGGAAGAATGTGTTGTTTGACTGGGGCGAGGCACAACAGGAGAGCTTTGAGAAATTAAAGGCGGTTTTGACTCAAGCACCGGTGTTGATTCAACCGGAGTCCGGGAAGGATTTTACAGTGTATAGTGATGCTTCACATTCAGGACTTGGTTGTGTTTTAATGCAGGAAAGTAAGGTGGTGGCTTATGCATCCCGTCAGCTGCGGCCGCATGAGAGTAATTATCCTACTCACGATTTAGAGTTGGCAGCAGTAATTTTTGCCTTGAAGATTTGGAGACACTATCTTTATGGAGAGAAGTGTTACATCTTCACAGATCATAAGAGCTTAAAGTATCTTCTGACCCAGAAGGAACTTAATTTGAGACAGCGTCGCTGGTTAGAGCTTCTAAAGGATTATGATTGCGTGATTGATTACCACCCTGGTAAAGCTAACATTGTAGCAGATGCTTTGAGTCGAAAGACGGTATCGGAGTTGAGGTCTTAATGGCCAAGATGAATTTATATGACGATGGCACTTTGTTAGCAGAATTGCAAGTTAAGCCGACCTTGGTTGATGAGATCAAAGCTAAGCAGCCCCTTGATAGCTCCTTGCTTTCCATCTTTGAGCAAGTAGAGCAGGGGACAACACAGATTACACAATTGATCAGGATGAAGTTTTATGCTTTAAAGGTAGATATTGTGTGCCTGATGACGCTGAATTGAGGCAGACTATCCTTACTGAGGCTCATAGTAGTCCATATGCTATGCACCCCGGAGGAGATAAGATGTACCGGAATCTGAGAGAGAGGTATTATTGGACTGGTATGAAGAAAGACATATCTGACTTTGTGGCTAGGTGTTTGACTTGTCAGCAAGTTAAGGCAGAACATCAACATCCATCAGGTTTGTTACAGCCTATCAAGATTCCTGAATGGAAATGGGAGCGTATTACTATGGATTTTGTTACTGGCTGCCTATGACTCCTTTGAAAAAAGATTCTGTTTGGGTGATTGTTGACAGACTTACAAAGTCAGCTCACTTCATTCCTGTGCGAGTAAATTTACTTTGGATAAGCTGGCAAGATTGTATATTCAGAGATTGTCAGATTGCATGGTGTTCCATTGTTTATTATTTCTGATCGAGATCCGAGATTTACTTCGAGATTTTGGAAGGCGTTACATACGGCTTTGGGAACAAGATTGGATTATAGTACATCCTTTCATCCACAAACTGATGGTCAATCTGAGAGAGTAATTCAGATTCTGGAGGATATGTTGCGGGGTTGCGTAATCGATTTTCATGGTAGTTGGAGAACTTTTTGCCGTTGCTGAATTTGCTTACAATAACAGTTATCAGACCAGTATTCGTATGGCACCCTATGAAGCACTCTATGGGCGTAAATGTCGCACTCCGATCTGTTGGACTGAGTTGCGTGATAGGAAAACGTTGGGACCTGAGTTAGTGCGAGAGACGGAGGACACAGTCAGATTAATCCGTGACCGTCTGAAAGAGGCATTTGATAGGCAGAAATCTTATGCAGATCAAAGAAGGAAGGATATACAGTTTGAAGTGGGAGATCGGTCTTTTTGAAAGTTTCACCCTGGAAGAAAGTATTAAGATTCGGGCGTAAGGGTAAATTGAGTCCAAGATTTATTGGACCATTTCGTATCTGAAGAGGGTAGGACCTGTTGCATATCAGCTTGAGTTGCCTTCTGAGCTAAGTCGTATTCATGATGTCTTTCATGTATCAATGTTGAGGAGATACCGTCCAGATCCATGTCACATTATTCAGGTTGAAGAAGTAGAGCTGAGACCTGATTTGTCATATGAAGAGGAGCCCATTCAGATCTTGGAGAGAGATGAACGAGTTCTTCGGAATAGACGAATTCCAATGGTCAAAGTTCAGTGGAGGAATCGAGGCCCCTCAGAAGCTACTTGGGAGACATTGGAGTCAATGGAGGCTCAGTTTCCTCAACTATTCTCATAAGGTAAATTTCGAGGACGAAATTTCTTGTAGAGGGTGAGAATTGTAACAACCCGATTTTCAAAATAATATTTAATTAAAATTTGAGGGTTTAATTGTGAAAATTTGGGACTGAATTGAAAGATTTTAAAACTTGGAGCTTGTTTTAAAGTTAAAGAAAATTCAGGGACCAAGCCCTGAATTTAACCATGGAGTGTCGGCAGACAATTGATATATGCGTGATTTCTGTTTTGAAAAACAGAAATCAATTTCCCAAATCCTCTCCCGAACGCCCAACTTCAAACCTCGATCCAGACGCCGTCCGAATTCCGATCGTTGTTTTGAAACCACCGTTGTGTTCATCATCGAGCGAGGAACAAACCC
The DNA here is from genome assembly GCF_006381635.1 of Hibiscus syriacus. Taxonomy (NCBI): domain Eukaryota; kingdom Viridiplantae; phylum Streptophyta; class Magnoliopsida; order Malvales; family Malvaceae; genus Hibiscus; species Hibiscus syriacus. The sequence continues at coordinate 74,112 of NW_024061868.1, forward strand.
TTCAAATTAATTGAAGCGAAACGCGGCCAAACGTCTGGAATTTCCAGTCAAAGTAGCGACGGTTTTGTTAGCTCTATCGCCGAGGAAATCTTAAATTCACCGCTGATCGTGGCTCCGTTTACGACACCTCCCGCACCATCGTGTTCCTTATGCCATTCCGAGTTCACCGGTGTCAACCTTGTCCGCCGTAGACGGCGGCGCGTGAGGAGGTGGTGCAGTCAAAGATTCGGCCGATTTGAAATCGAGCTCTCCGCCGTTCAAAAATTTGAACCGATCGTTGTAAGTATCTTGAAATCACTCAAAATAATTTTTAGAAAATTTTTCGGGATTTTTAGGGCCCCGGAGGACGCCTCACGCGCCACACGCGCCGCCGCAGGGCGAGTGGCTGCTGGAAACCGGTTTGACCGGTTTTCAACCGGTTCTGACCGGTTTGACCGGTTTCAACCGGTTCGAAACGGTTTGACCGGTCTGAATCGGTTTGATCGGTCTGAATCGGTTTGACCGGTCTGACCGACCCGACCGTTGACCCCCGACCCGACCGTTGACCGTTGACCGTTGACCGTTGACTTTCTTTGACCAAAACTTAAAATGGCTTGACCGAGCATTAAACGACCGTTAATCTTTTCCGAGTATACCTATCCTGATAGTTTTCGACGTGCCGAATCCGTTTCTGTGGTCTGTTTTGTCAAATTCGAATCCGAAGGTCTCCAAATCTACGGTCAAATGGTTGACTTGACTTTGACCAGATCTGAATTTTCAAAAAAAGTATACTTTATGTTTTTCGACGTCCTGATTCCGATTCCGCGTCGGTTTGGCCAAATTCAGACTCGAAATACCCCAAAATGATAGTCAAACCCGAAAAATGCTTATACTTAAGAATTCTAGCTTTGAACAATTAAGTAAGATTTGGGGCTGATTAATTATTATTGTTTGAAGGTACAAGAGACTCTCGGATCGTTCGATAGCTCGACCCAACTCTTCTAGATCAGTTAAACCACGTATACCAGTATTCACTCGTAAGCGTAAATTTTATGATTTTAGAGATTTATTTATGTTACCCATTAGTAATATAGTGATATTATAAATTAGGTTCGAAAACTGTAGCAGAGCGTGGTGAAACCAGCAATCAGTAGATCCACGATTTGAACTATTATCGAGGTGTGTTCCCTATTTATTACTGAACTGTTTATTTGTTTTAATATGTGGTACACTAATTCTTTGGTTTCGTATGTTGATGCACCGATTTAATGTGATGATTTATGGATTATGATTGTTATCTGATAATTGTTTTGAAATGGTATATGATTACCATGTTTATGGATTTATGGAATTTATAACACGGTGCAATTGAATTTTGGAATACGAATTATAAAGTACAGCTCTGATCAAGCTGGAAAATTTTACGGACCTAATGTGACTCTTAGGTAGGCTTGCGGCCCTGAGATCATTCTCGGGTAGGCCTGCGGCCCTAAGATGTGTTCTTAGGTAGGCCCCACGGCCCCGAAATCTCTTGGGTAGGCTCTCAGGCCCTAAGATGTTCCCTTAGGGTAACGCTTTTTAAAGAGATTTACTGCAGTATAATTTTATGAGACTTATTGGACTATGATTGTTTAGTGTACCTATAGTGATTTTATGGTAATATTGGGACCACGAGCCTAGCTCACTTTCGAAATGTTTCCCTCTTTCAGATACTGTTGGTTAGTTACCCTGGATTGAGCACTTGGAGGATCAACATATCTCTTGAAGTATATTTGATTGTAATGTTTTTACCTTGCAAGTTGTCTTTATTTTGTTAACATGGACCTTATTTAAGTATGGGATTTTAATATGATGACACTTTGCTATTACTATTCGGTTTATCGTGATTTGATTTTTAAGATATTTTTAAATTAATTATTACTTATTGGTATTATATTTACAAGTTAGGTTTTGATAGTATTTATTATAACTTCATGTCATTTATAATGTGATTTTACATTGATTGAATAACGGTTTC